>NC_036445.1:21910452-22210452 GCF_002775205.1 Xiphophorus maculatus
GAAGTGTGACCTGTAACGCCGATGCCATACGTTTGCTTCTAGATTCCACATGTTTCGACCGAGCTGCACCAAACTTGGCCTGACTCATCCTGGTGTGATGACTGACAATGCTATGTCATCATATTATGACGTCATCTAAGCCCCGCCCCTCAGAATGAATTAGAGAGATCTTCTGTGTAATTACATAATAAACAGTCCATGTTCTTTGTTTGTAGGGCAATGCTGCCCTCTGCTGCCCACTGAAATAGTTTCATTATTTCAGTAATTCGACACCAGAGGGCAGCATTGCCCTATGGAATGACAGTTCAATGTTGAATTAAAGAGGAAAAAAATTAAATAATTTGTAATTCTAACTCAAAAACTGACAGAGACACCAAACCTGCAGTTATTGATCATTATCTTGTGTCCAATAATATCCAATGGTTAAATGATGACATCACTTAGGCCCCGCCCCCTCGGAACAGGAAGTGCTATTTTTTTACTTGGAAAGCTCTGTTTATGGCTCTCTTGACCTAATCAAGATGATTCGGATGATAAACTCTGTCAATGCTCGCTGCTGGCTGAACCGTGTGGGCGTGGCCAAATGGCGAATATCAGTCCCTCGCCATATACATACGTTTGGCTCTTATTCAGGCATAGATCATCCGATTGGCGCCAAAACTGGATATGTATGACCTTTGTTCACCTCTAAAGAGCCCGACGGGTTTGAAATGTAATTTGGCTCCACTGCGCCCCCTAAGTTAATACATGGGCTGTATCTCTCCTCGACGCATAGACCGATCTGCGCCAGATTTTTCGACAGTCGTCGGGGAGCGCCGCCGAACGCATTCACGCCTGTCGCCCGGTGGACGGGTGGGGAAAATGCGCGACAGATTCTGCGGCGGCTAGCGGGCGGCGATGCTGGAAACTGCGGCAGAGCTTCCGCGGTGGGGAGCGGGCTGCGACTCTGGAAAACGCGCGAGAGCTTCTGCGGTGGCCGGAACCCCCGCGGTGGCCAATAGGCCGGAGCGGCGCTTGCTGCGAGGGCCGCCCGAGGCTGCTTGCAGCTTTAATTAGGCCCGAGCAGCAAAGCGCTGCGAAGGCCTATTGTATCTGTACTGTTTATTATTATTATTACGATTCTTCCCACCTCTTCGTGTGCCTTTTTGGGGGCTTTATCATATTCAAAAACTCACCAAACTTGGCGGTGGCGACTAGAAAATTTAAAAATTTTGAATTTTAAGGTTGTCGCAAAAATCGCAAAAAAAATTGCTGAACGGCGGCAACTAGCAATTTTCTGTTGACACAATGGTATGAACGTACTTCATCGTAGAGACATGAAATTTGGTACACTTGTAGAGCTCACCAAAAGACTCAGAACTTACATTGAATGTTATAAGCCAACTATCACAGAAAGTCGGCCATTTTGTATTGAACGTCCATTTTTTACCTCGAGTTTGACGTTTACAGCCTTCGTATTTGATCGAACTCCTCCTAGGGATTTCGATTGATCGACTTCAAACTCGGTCAGTCTGATCATAAGGCATGTTTGATTTAAAGTTATCAAATTGGTGAGTTTTGGAGCATGCTGAAGGGGGGTTAGCAGGGGTCAAAGTTCACCTACTCGCCATGAAACACGAAACTCTTATATTTCCTATATAAAAACACATAGAGGGACCAAACTTTCACTGATTGATCGTCATCGGGTGTCCTAAAATACCCTGTGGTGAAATGATGACATCACTTAGGCCACGCCCCCTGAGAACAGGAAGTGTCATGTTTTACTGTGAACGGTCGCTATCTTAGCCCTTTGACCTCATCAACATGAAACTGTGTCCAGAGACAGAAGACATGTTGGTGTGTTGAGGATTCCAACCCCGACCGGCTTTGACATAGCAGGTGGGCGTGGCGGCGTGGCGAAGTGACCTGTAACGCCGTTGCCATACGTTTGGCTCTGAATTCCACAATTTCGGGCCCAGCTGCTCCAAACTCACTAGGATGGATCCTTATCCACCCACCGACAGGAATTCATAACAAAATTTGGTGGGCGTGGCCTAATTTCTCTATAGCGACCCCTAGAGTATTTTAAATGAACAGCCCCAAGCCATGCTTTATCCTAGAATTACGAAACTTGGTACATATGTGTATCTTGTCGGGACGTACAAAAAAGTCTCTTAGAGCCATGCTCTAAACCCAACAGGAAGTCGGCCATTTTGTATTGAAGGTCCATTGTGGACCTCGAGTTTGACGTTTACAGCCTTTGCATTTGATCGAACTCCTCCTAGGGATTTCGGTTGATCGGCTTCAAACTCGGTCAGTCTGATCATAAGGCATGTCTGATTTAAAGTTATCAAATTGGTGACTGTATGAGCTTGCTGAAGGGGGGTTACCAGGGGTCAAAGTTCACCTACTCGCCATGAAACACCAAACTCTTATATATCCTGCACAGAAACTCACAGAGACACCAAACTTTCAGTTATTGATCATCAATAGGTGTCCTAAAATACCCTGTGGTGAAATTATGACATCGCTTAGGCGACGCCCCCTGAGAACAGGAAGTGTCATGTTTTACTGTGAACGGTCGCTATCTTAGCCCTTTGACCTAATCAACATGAAACTGTGTGCAGAGACAGAAGACATGTTGGTGTGTTGTGGATTCAAGCCCTGACCGGCTGCGATGAAGCAGCTGTGTGCGGCGGCATGGCGAAGTGACCTGTAACGCCGATGCCATACGTTTGCTTCTAGATTCCACATGTTTCGACCGAGCTGCACTAAACTTGGCTTGAGTGATGCTGGTGTGATACCTGAAAATTCTATGTCATCAGATTATGACGTCATCTAAGCCCCGCCCCCTCAGAACAGGAAGTGCTATTTTTTTCCTTGGAAACATTCATCTATGGCTCTCTTGACCTAATCAAGGTGATTCTGTGTTGGATGACAGATAGGAAGTTGGTCTCGCTTGCTTTAAAGTCCCAACAGTTTTCAATGGCGGCAACGCCGTTCGTATACGTTTGCCTCTACCTTCCACATATTTTGACCGAGCTGCATCAAACTTGGCCTGAGTGATCCTGGAGGCTTGCCCGTCAATCCTACGTCATCACATTATGACGTCATCTAAGCCCCGCCCCCTCGGAACCGGAAGTGCCGTTTTTTTCCTTGGAAAGCTCTGTTTATGGCTCTCTTGACCTAATCAAGGTGATTCTGTGTTGGATGACAGATAGGACGTTGGTCTCGCTTGCTTTAAAGTGCCAAGAGTTTTCAATGGCGGCAACGCCGTTCGTATACGTTTGCCTCTACATTCCACATATTTTGACCGAGCCGCATCAAACTTGGCCTGAGTGATCCTGGTGGGAGGCCCGTCGATCCTACGTCATCATATTATGACGTCATCTAAGCCCCGCCCCCTCGGAACAGGAAGTGCCGTTTTTTTCCTTGGAAAGCTCGCCCTAAACCATGCGAGAGCTCCTGCGGTGGCCGGAACCCCCGCGGTGGCCAATAGGCCGGAGCGGCGCTTGCTGCGAGGGCCGCCCGAGGCTGCTTGCAGCTTTAATTTTATTCTTATTTTTTTTGTTTGTTTGTTTGTTTTTTCTTTATGGGGTCCTTCCTCTTGAAAAATGGCAGTATGGACATGGCAGAACCTCATCTTGAAGCCAAAGAAAAACCTGCTTAAAGCTCCAAAACCAACAGGGATGGCATTACAGGCGCTAAAATTGTTGCATGAATCATGTTAACAAATGTATTTTTTTTTCCCTCCGTTGTTTGATGTGGAAATGCTCCTGTTGTTTAAAATGTTTATATGGAAATCAGTTAAAAGTGTTCAGCTGAAAGTATGACAGTGGCGGTTGTTGCACAAATGGTGCCCTGGGTGAGCCTCACAGGGAGCCATTCTAACGATCTCCCACTAACAACCAAAACACACAAACCACGACTCTGATATTTCTTTTTTTTTTTTAATTCTGTTCGGTTTGGAATAATCGAGTTAAGCTCTGACACAGTCCACACGATCTCCCCGGCCTTGTCGTCATGGGCCAGGAAAGAATCACAAAATTAGTTATAATTTGCTAAAACGTACTTGGGGAGGGGGAATGCAATCAGGGGCTATTACTTGAATGTGGAGAGTGGTGGTAGTTGGAGAAATCAAATCAAATTGTGTTTGGGGCCCCATACAGACTCTGCAGAACATGAACAAAAATTCATCTCTTCAAATGACTTCCTCTTCCGTTTGAAGCTGTTAGTAGACTACCTTATCCCTTTGACAGCCCCGTGGTGGATGATATGCTGAACTGTTTCGATAATATTATCAGAGAGGGAAGAGAGGTGAAGGAGGAAATCAATAGCTTGACATGAAATATGACTGCAAACATCCCAATTACAGGCTGTTTAGAGGAAATTAATGAGGCAGATCTTAGATACAGACATTGGCCTGCCTCGTGCTTTGAGCTGCTTTATTTACAAGCTGTCATTAAATAGAAATTGATGTTTTCCTTAAACGTGACAGTAAAAGAAAGGTGTCTGAATTGGGAGGATTAGAAATTGAATGGCTTGTAAAATGTATTTTTAAGCGACACGCATGTGGAAGACGTCGTTTTCTACAGTAAAGGGCGTCTTCAGCACCCTGGACAGCAACTCTCAGCATTAACCCGACATGACAAGCTCTTCTTCAGAAAGCGACTGCTTTTATTTTCAGTGAACAAAGTCGAAACGCTCTCTTTCACTTCTTCAGAGAGAGCAGTGAATATGTGAAACTTTTTTTTCTTCTTCTTTTTTTTTTAATAGTGATTCTCATCTGCTGAGACTTAAATTATGCTTAATTAATAACATTTGCATGCTCATAGTAAAAGAGATCTTGAAAAAAATAAATAATAATAATAATCGCAGGCCTACTTTTTTGTTTCCCCTTCGAGTTGTAGACTGTAATTTATACATTTTTTCATTAATTATTATTTAATTCTGTGCGTGCGTTGGTTTAAATGAATCAAACTGATCCGGATGTTTTACGTCTGTAACAGTTTATGAATACAGGTAAAAATAATAAAACATAAAGGAATCGTGGAGACTTAACAGGCTTATCCACCTCGTTTTTTTTTTTGTTTGTTTTTTGTTTTAGTCCGAAAAGAAGTCTTTATCTGTGAGTTAGTTACGTTAGGAGCAAAAAAGCTTGTTGATAGTTTTTGGGAAACTCATGGCACTGTCTTTGGGCGGGTCTTGGTGCTGCTGCAAGGCCGCCGCACTCCTCTCCGCCTCCAGCACGCTGCCTTTGGTGTTCGTGGTCCAGGAGACGGTCGTATTGGTCAGAGCCTGGCTCAAAGTGCTGTGCCTGAACAGGGGGTCGTGGAAAACCCCGTCCACCCAGTTCCTCAGCGTGGTGACCGGCGAGTCCTGCCGGTTGTCCAGGACGGTTACGGGGGAAGTGGCGGCGGGGGACTGGGTGAGTGAGGAGGGAGGCGCCTGGCACCTCAGCATGCAGGACGGATATTCAGTCTGGTTCAGGGACGTTGCTGTCTGTGCCAAAGACCAGATTCGAGGCTTGCCGTCTAATAATTGGTGACCCTGCTGCTGCTGAGTGTAGCACGACTTTGCCTGCTGCTGCTGCTGCATGCTGTCCGGCTGGAAGTCCTCCGGACTCGTTTTGATGCAGGTTTTACCCAAGTCCTGCTCCCCGCCGAGAGGCACCGGAACGGAGATCTTCAGAGACGCGTTCTTAATGAGGTGCTCGGCGGAGCAGTCGCTTGTCGTCGACATGTGCGTGTTCATGTGGTACCGATGCTTCATCTCACACTCAGAGCTTTCAGACTCGAGCGTGTCAAAATCGTCCAGGTCGCTCAGCTGGAGTTCCTTATCAGCTCGACTTCTGGTGTCTGCGAGGAAAGGGAGGAAAGGAGTTATTAAAAAAAAAAAAAAAGAGGGTTAAATTTACGTCGGGAAAAGAGCACAACAACGAGCCCGAGAATGTTTGATTTCACACGAATCATTATTTGAACCTACCACAATCACTGAGCCTATACGTTAAAAATAATTTTAAAAGTCTATAACAAAAGAAAATAAAAATAAAAATCCTTACCAAGATGATATCAAGACGTGTCCCTGTATACAAACTGCTTGCAACACAGTCTATGTACTCAAACTCTACTGCTTATATGCTAATAACATTTTTAGCCAACTTTTTTTTATTTTTTGGATGACATAACTTTTGGAAATGAGCATTAAAGGTGTCACAGACTTTTTATCTTTAAAACTTTATTGATATGAACGATGATAAAACCCTGTAACTTAGTGTACTGTGTTACCGTAACACTGTTTTAGTGAGTTTTAGCAAAACAAAACACCATCACTATGAACAAAAATGTCCTTTCTAATGGAAGTTGAATTGAGAAAAATAAAAATTGTCCTTCAACACCAGTTATGTTGGGACCACTTTAAACAGCTAAGGCTACCCTGCTCAATAATAAAAAAGAACAACAACTTTTACAATTTCCTTGTATATGTTCTAATCACCTTGGTGAAGTGGCAAGCATTAGAAAGCATGTATGTTATTTTAATGGTTAGTACACTGAATGTGTAGTTTCACAAAATAAAGCAGAGTCAACAACAAAAATCACATTCTCACATGCAAAAACAACAAAAAGCTTAATTTGATCTATTTCTTCCTGCTTAGATAATTAAGTTATATCATCTGAGCTTCATTGCATATTTCTGCTGACGTTAAAAAGAAATGCATTTTCACATGCTTTTCCTAAATAATCCGTCTTTTATTTTACATTCTGCCAAGCAGCAAGACATCTTGACACTAACCATCATCAGTATTCTCGCTTTTTATCTGCCCCTCCTGAGACCCCTCCTCATCCTCATCATATCTCTTCTCCTCTGAGCCCTTGTTTCTGGGCGGCCACGTCATCTTGTTCTCCTTCTTCAGCCTCCTGCGGGCATTCGCGAACCAGGTGGAGACCTGTGTCAGGGTCATCTTAGTGATGATGGCCAGCATGATCTTCTCCCCTTTGGTCGGGTACGGGTTCTTCCTGTGTTCTTGCAGCCAGGCCTTCAGGGTGCTGGTCGTCTCACGGGTAGCGTTCTTTCGCCTTGTCCCCCCATCCATAGAACCATATCTGAGAATAAGAGGAATACAAAGTAAACTTGGATTAAGGGGAGTGGATGTGGGTTCAGTTTTTCTGAAAATGGGCACTACGACTTCAGAAGACCGATGCTCATCCCAATGAACGTTGTTGTCTCACATTTGATACGGAGGGAAATAGAGCCAAAATGTAAACAGGGTAATGTAAGCCCTTTTTTTTCTCATAAAATAGCTTTCCAATATTGCAAATGTAGCTGAATTAAAAAATATATTTGTCTGCTACAATCACTAGAACTTTACACTGCTACGCCAAACATGTAAAGACAAGGGAAACAAAGATTTTCAACAGAACTTACTTGACAACATAACCACTAAAGTGTGGTTCAAATTAACGTTGCCCTCTGATGGCTGCCTCACTCGATCGCCACTTCCTTCACACTATTTCCCCTTGAAGCCACATTTAGGGGAGCGTGCGGACCTTTTTCCTAATTTCATCTCATCCACAAATGCAAACCTCATGCGAACCTCCATTTAAAATGCATGGTGTTGATTTTCAGTCAGCAGCAAGCTGTTAAAACTCCCCTCATGGGAACCTTTTTATGAGGCATTTATTGCTCCGTCTGGCTTAGTGCAGGTCAAGCACTGCTGAGGGAATCAGGAAAAGAGGGCAAGCGTTCACCTTCCCCAATCCCATGTTGTACCCTCTCAGATAAAATAGACTGTAAAAATTGCTTTATTGAGTGTAATGATGAGCCCTCAGGTAAAAGGCGGGTGCAGACATTGTGCTACTCCTGTCGGCCTGCTTGTCTCTCCCTGTGCTATACACAGATTGTATGGGCTTTATTTCTTGCTTGCAGATCTATACAGATTCATGCAGATGGTTTTTCTTTTTTTTTTTGCCCCTTCCAATAAGAATGATTTAAAGTAGCTGCGTGTCAAGATTTTTGCTAAAGTCGAGTGTAATTCTTCTGCAAAACTCTAAGAACTCACTGTAGCATTAAGTGGTCATTTCTCATTAAGCAGCACACAGTATTAAAAACGGTTGCCTGTAACGTGAAGTTCTGTTCATGTTTCACTTTCTTCATCTTCAATCGTAATTCTCAAAGCGAACTAGTGAATGACTTCAGTTTGCATGTCATCCTAGTTTTGGTAAAACCTTTTCAAGGTGGCACACTCTTCAAAGTTGTAAGGAGTCTTCAGGTTTTAATGGTAAGAGAACAGTATTTTCTTTTTCAGTAAAATTTCTGATCAGAAAACAAAGAGAAGTTGCGTTTTAATTTAGTGTCTTAAGCACTCACCCTCACTTCGTAGGTAATACATTGAGAGTTGGCTTGTCTCTAAGCCTCACTTGCAATCAGTATTTTTATTATTATTATTATTAAAATCAGCAGTTTGCCATCGTTATTTCATTATGGCCCTGACATAAGTGTCAAGGGACATGTGGGTCTTCCTCCTTTTAAAATCTGCACCACACTCTATGGAAACAGGGTATCGCTCATCATGATGCTAACTTTAAAAAAAATACATAGTAAAACAATTGACATACCTGTCATACTGGTACTGTCCCAAGGTAGGATCATAAGGGTAGTAAGCAGTGGCTTGTGTGATTCCCGCATGCGCAGAAGCTGCAGCATCTTTAGTATCAAAAGTACCCTGTGAACATACGTGTGATTCAATAAGTATAGCGTTCAACATTGAGGAGGTTCAAATGATTGAGAACGTTATGCTGCTTTAAAGCAACTGATCAAGACCCTGATCACTGATTGCAGGTGGAAATTACTAGAGAAACAAATACAATTCAGCATTACAATGAATAATAATAAAGGTTCAAATCCAAATTAAAAAAAGTTTTTCTTTTAACATAAACTTTTATAAAAAAATTCTGACAAACAAAACAGAAAGGCAAAGCACTCTAGAGTATCTTTTTTTCTACTTTACAACAGTTCATTATTTCTCAGAAAACCTGTCTGTCTTTTCTTTTATTCCTGCAAGAATACGTAAGCTGTTAGTTCCTTACTCAGAAAAAATCCCAATCTAGACCATTTTGTTTATATTTTAGATCATTTTGTTTATATACTATATGTGTATTTTACTTCACTTAAAAACAAGTTTGACAATTTAAATAAAATCACACTTGGATTTTTCTGCTCTTCTTATCTCCAGTTCTTCATATGACTTACAATTAAACTTTTTTTAATTTTTTTCATCTGTTTTCTCTGCCTAAAAGAAAACGCCGAAGAAACAAACTGGCGAGACATGCAAAGTTATTAACATGTCTGTTTTTTAATTACTTGGAGGAAAGCCTTAAGAGGGTAATCTCAGTGGCATTTTGTGGGTGCAGGTCATTAAAGACGAGAAGAGAGAGCCTTATTTAAGTCTCAGCACCCCGTGGCTCCATTAATCAATGCCAAGAGGGAAACAGAAGAAAGGTTTACCAGCGAGTAGAAAGCCGACGCGTCTGTCCCGTATGTAACATAATTTCCATAGCCCTGACCGCCGGTGTAGGGGCTGCCGTACACGCCTAGCGCGGCCGCGGAGCTCAGTTCATGCCTCGCCGTGGCCAGCAGCCGGCTCTCATACACGGGACAGTAGACAGGTGTCTGTCCAGACGCCGCTACCCCGGAGTCCGCTATGGATCTACCCGTGGACTCGCAGCAAGTGGTAAGAGAGTTGGTTGTCATCAGGAACTACGAGGGAACAAAAAAGAAAAAAAACAAAAATACATGTTTGTCATGTCTGGACACTCTTTTACAAAACTGATCTTGAAGTTAGTATGAACTGATTTTTTTTATATATACAGTATATAAAACTCTGCGTTACATGCTTCAGCTTTCTTACAATAAACGTGTTTTTCGTTCATTTAGGCATATTGCTTCTTTAGAAATGATCACATAACTCATAGTTTATGCATATCAGACAATAAGCAACACAACACAGGAAATTGGGGCGAAAATGTTCGCGTAAAAGTCCCCAAAAGGAGCAAAAATGTTCGCCTTGATTCAGATAAAACACGTGCTTAACAAACACATCATGTTTTTATTTTTATTTTTTTATTTTATTTTTTTTTCCAATCACCGTTCCGTAGTACCAAAAAAAAAAAAAGTAATAGCAAAATGATTTTTATGGCTCAGAGCCAAAGGCAAACAGCAGCTGGCTTGTGGTGTGGCGTGTGCCGAACAAGTTGGCATGCGTGTTCCAGCGCAGATAAACATATGGTTGACATTACAGACGGGCTATTATCTTACAGAAATCAGTGAATGGGAGGTCGAGGGAATCGGGTTACCCCCTCGTTTTAACCCCCTTTTTTTTCTTTCCCTCCTCCACTAGAAAGACACAGGTATCACTGGCTGCAACGCGATACCTTTCCCGATAGCCGAATCTTGTCTAAAAGTGCGCAAAAAGGGATCAGGGTTTAAATCAATAAGTGACTCGGTTACGTTAAGAGGAAAAAGTCAAGGATCGCCACCGTAAAGATGCAAAAAAAGAAAAAGAAATACGCGAACTTACTTGTGGAGCAGACGAGTATGGATATCCAAATTGTGGATATGACATGGTAGAGAGGTCCCTCGGTATCCAGAAATAAAGCGAGACTGAAGGTCTCCACTCCTGCGCAGGCTGTGGCTCTGTTTCACTGTTCCAATTGATTGGCAAGCACAAGCTCCTAGGATGCTTATAGGGCGAAGCACAGTAGCATGTTTAATTTGGGTTAAAACATTTTTTAAAAAAGCAACCCTTTATGGAAAAAGTCTAAAAATAAAAATAAATAAATAAAAATAAAAAAAATGAAAAAAGTGCAGTTTTTTCTCCTTTTAAAGTCTGTTACAAACAAATTAAAATGCCCCGAATAATCGCTCTCTTGTCGGGCACATATTTTTACCTTATAAAAAAGTAGTATAAAGGACGTCAGCAGCTGAGGCAGGTTGTTTTAAACGGAGAGGACTCTGACGTCAGAAGTTTCCCAGTCAGAAAATGACCAGACTGTAACTTTAATATGCATTTTCTGCCTCACAATGACGACACAAAAAAATACACACACACACACAAAAATACAATAAATAACACCCATTAACTTAAGAAAATGGGATAAAAAAGAGAGAGACGTGTACGGAAAAAAAATAGTTCATTGCACTGAGATTAATTTGGACTCCCAATCAATCAATTAGGCCAATCAGTGTCTTGACTGTGGAAACATATGTATCAGTTTAAATGCATTAGGCCGAATCAAGTGCATTCTTATCCTTCTTGCACGCTGAGGTAATTACATGAGGAGCTAATTGATTTTTAATTTCAAATTATCACATTAAGCAGGAAGTAATGCAAATTCAAGACGGAATGCGTAACGTCATGAAAGCAGTACGTCAACTATCTATCTATCTATCTATCTATCTATCTATCTATCTATCTATCTATCTATCTATCTATCTATCTATCTATCTATCTATCTATCTATCTATCTATCTATCTATCTATCTATCTATCTATCTATCTATCTATCTATCTATCTATCTATCTATCTATCTATCTATCTATCTATCTATCTATCTATCTATCTATCATTTAGTGTTTGGGTCTTGTAGAACTGTCAGTGGACAGTAACCAAAGACTTACAAGCCACCAAACTGCAAGGCTCGCAACCAGCTCGCCTCTGTTGCGCGCACCCTCGCTTGGAGAATCCCGGGATGACATGTGGATAGCCCCGGGGGTCACTCCTCAAATTAATGATGATGTACTCCTCCTCCTCCTTCTCCTCTTTTTTTTTTTTTTTTTTTTTTTTTACCTCCTCACTCCCCTCCCTCCCCTTTACTCTCCTCTCCAGCTGGATATCTGCCTGCCGGTGACAGGTCGATTGAGAGTGATTGATGACTATCTGGGGGACCGGGGCCAACATAATAATATGATACCGGCACCTCACAATAATTGCTCGCTTTCATTTACAGATGAAAGTGGCTATAAAGGGGTTGTAACGACAGGGAAGGCTTGCGCTTTGGCTTGGAAACTTTTGTTTTGTGCTTTTTTTTTCTTTTTAAGGCCTTTTCGAATGCCTTGGGGTGGGCGGACTTTATAAATTGTCTGTTCCTTCATTCATTTTGACAAATTGAATTATAGGGGGTGAGTACCTCCAAGCAAATGGCCGCATTAAAGCAGCGAACAGAGGGGGGTTAAAAGAGATCAGCCAGCCCTTTTAATTTGCATTAACTCTAATGCCACCTTAACAACCCGTCGGAAGCGCTCAAGCGAGCACTCACTCACATCTACCGCAAATGCAGCTTCATTTTGTCTTATTCATTTAGACTGGGTGGGGGAAAAAATCATTGGGGTTAATGTGACACACAGTGCATTAAGTGGGAGGCGGGGCCCAATTTATCCTCAACATCACGCCCAGCAGAGAAGCAACAGGACCGGCACAAGGTTATGTGGCCCTAAGCAGAATTTTACCTTTGGGGGTCTCGCTTTCCAACTGTACAGAGGGGGGGCCGCCGAAAAGTGTCCGGAGGAATGGTCAGATGAGGGTCGCCGATAACCTTTTGGTTGCACAGGAAAGCTGGAAGTCTCGTTCTTCCTGTTTTCCAAGGTGGGTAAAAAAAAAAAACCAGGAGAATAATATAAGAAGCGAAAGAATTGGGGAAAAAAAATCTACGTTGTTCAGTAAATCATACCAGTCAGCTTTGTAACTTCCATCTTTAACTTCTTTTGTGTTAAAATAATTTAGGAAATTCTTTTTAGTAATAAAATTATTTTTATTCTTGTTTTCACTCACTCACTCACTCACTCACTCACTCACTCACTCACTCACTCACTCACTCACTCACTCACTCACTCACTCACTCACTCACTCACTCACTCACTCACTTTTCGGAAAATGAAGATAAACAAAACTTTACTATTATTATTGCTGCTCAATTTATTTTAAACACACTGTTCTAAGTTGGACTACACTGTCATCACAGGTCGGGATGAGGACTTTAAAAAAATAGCTCGATGTAAAAGATAGAGAAATCTGCATGAAAAAAGAGAAATAAAAAATAAACTTTGCAACTTGATAAAACTTATTTTTTTCTTTTATAAATGTAAAAAAAGTGGCCAGCCAACTGTGTGCTCCTTAGTGGCACCATAAGCCCTATGTAATCATAACCATTTTGGAAATCTTGGGAATATTGAGGGACAAGATTTAATTGCTTATTTCCAAACAAGCATGGTGGGAAAGTTTGATAATCATTGGTCTATATAGAAACAGTAACAACAGTAACAATTTTTTACAATGGCATTAAAATGTCATATCATGCTCACGTTATAAAGGTCTAACTATGTTTGCGTATAACTGAGGCAAAGCACTTCTTTTTTGTCGCTCAAGAAAGATTCGGGCCTCTAACTTCCAGCTGAAGATCCTGGACAGCTGTAAATATCTGTAAAGCTGCTTGTAAAGTGCTGAATGTTTTTTTCTTTTACTTTGGAGCATTTCTCATAGCCTTTTTGTTACTTATTGATTATGTTACCAAGGATCTCTGGCTTTGTCCACTATTTGCATACACCCCTACACATATATAGCATGAAGCAGGCATATCCTAAAAGAACGGCCGCCACCCGCTCCCCTCTGGTGTACACCTTTTCATTATCCACTGCGTTATCCACTGTTATCAGGCGCATATAATAAAATATTTAGGTGCACCAGTGTATGCTTTTAGACATAAAATGAAGGCGACGGCAGGAGTTACTGTTTGTTTAGCGTTTAAAGATTAAAACAGAAGCTTCTGCTTTTTCCCTCACTTGAACAGATGTGGGCAAGAAGGAAAGAAGGGATGCTTTCAGTGCAAATTGGAGCAAGTGAAGGATAATTTTTTTTTTTTTCCTTATTTCAAGACAAAGAGGTTATCCTTTTAAGCCTGATTGCATTTTCACAGGGTTTTTTCCCCTTTCAAAGGAATTAGACATGATGTTCAACTGAGGAATGTAATCTTTTACATGTAATGCAGATGAATGGGCAGGTTGGAGATGGTTTTACTGCTCAGATTAGAATAGATAAGTGTTCTGCTGTGATCAAATGTTGGAGCATTTATCATGTTCAATGAACAACATAAATCAGCCCATTCACTCGTAAAGCCTATTAGACTATGTGCTCTTTGTATGCTGGCAGTGCATTAATGTGTATATGTTTACTAATATGTTTTCCTGTTTGCAATTGTAATTTTAGAAAGTTTAGATTTCAATGTTTTCCGAGTCAAAATTCCCAAACTGCGATCTCGGATGCATTTTAAAGCAAGGCAACTAATTTGCATCTCCTTCCCAACTGAAAGTCCCGAGGAACATTGTAATCATGAAGGCGTCACGTTCAAGATAATCTGTCATTGATTAATGAGACACTAAGGAGGAAACTGAGAAAGTGGTGCGTATGTGTTTTGCTCCGTCTGTGTTGGCAAGTTAAGGACAGACATATAGTTAAGACCCAAATTATTCACACTGATGTAGAATTAAGGTTATTTTCAGTTCTTGCTTATAGGAAACGAGACAAGCATCTAAAGCCATGTAAAATGATTTCCAGTTCTGAAGGAAGAAAAATCAGTTTTGAACAAAATTTTATGCAACAATGAAACATCAACATTTATTTGTACCTCTCTCAGTAATCGATAATAAACATGCATGGGCATTACAGAATTAACATCCTTCTTTAATTTGCATCTTTTTTTATGTTTCCACTGGTAATTTGACAATTTACCAGATGAACTCCAAGTCTTTTAAGTTGAAAAGTGTCATAATCTTCAACTTCATCCACAGGTTCTCTAGCAAATTGAAATTTAGGACTCTGACTTTGCTCTCCAATAGGTGAATATTACTTCCAGTTAAAATATGTTACTAAAAATATTACTTAACTGTGTAAAAATGACTTCATGATATAAGAAAAAAAAAAAAAAAAAAAAAATATATATATATATATATATATATATATATATATATATATATATATATATATATATACAGTATATACAGTAAATATATATATAGCCAGGGCTGGTTTCAGGAAGAAAGCTAATCACAATAGATTGACAGTTGAGTACAGATCAGCTTTACAGTTTTATCCTTGTCCATAAAGAGTTTATACATAAAAATGCTTTGTACTGTAGTTGTTCTTTCTAAAATACTCTTCATTTTTGTGGCATTGTTTCTAGAAATTTTGATATCCAAACAACAACAAAAACGACTCAAAATGTTATGGTTGTGATTTCAAATTTGTAAAACTGAAGGACTGTGTGTCAGCAGCTAAGGAGCACCACTAGGAACTGTACTCTCGCTATTTATTTTCTCTGTACACTTCAGCACAAGTCAGACTCTGTCATCTGCAGAAATAGGCGTATCAAAAATGGACAAGAAGCTGAGTACAGAGAGATGGACCACTTTGTGGCATGCTGTGAACATCTGTAGCAGCATCACAGCCAGTGACTTAAAAAGACTTTGGAAATCTGATAAAGAACATTGGTTCTGTTCTGGGTAGTGGAACCACTGGATATGATGATGCAAAGAAGGATTTTTACATAAAATCAAGAAAGCTATGGACAACCCTGAGCATTCTCTTTACGACACTGTCATACGACAACAGTGTCTTTTTTAGAGGCTTATTCAGATGTGTACCGCTACAGGAGATCCTTTCCGCCTGCAGCCATCAGCATCTACAATAGCTCTTTGAAAAACTTCTAAAAATATGAGTTACACCAGCATTTAATTCCGCTTTAGGATCAATAAAGTATTTCTGATTTTAATTAAATTACTTTCTATTTTTAATTTATAAAGGCTAATTCAAATTGGGACATCAGGCTTAAGTGAGGTAAAAGTGAAAGAGGCCTCCAACAGAACCTGTCTTTAGAAGGGTGGCCATATAACCAGTAGCTCACTGGGACAATGCTGTAAAAACTAAAATCTTGCATCAGTGTGCAATATACACCTACATAGAGCACACAATTATACAAAATGGCCCCCAAGACACATAAGTAATAGTTTAATGTCTGTGCTAAATTTGTAGATGTTCAGATGAATGCAAAAATTCTATTTCCAGAATGTAAACTGAGTGAGCCGTGAGACAAGAAAGTTGGCTCAATCATGTGTGGTTCAGTGATAGCGCTGATGTTAACCCCTGGCATTTTCTAACTCCCCAAAGTGGGTGAACATCAGGTGAAAGAACTCAGAACATAAGTCTCTTCATTTCCCTTTTATCATTCCTGATGAAAGGTGAAGATTTATCCTCACTGATATTTCATTAATGAAAATGTGATTTTCTTTCAGTTACCTCTATTTTTTTTTTCGTGGCTTTTTGTGACAGCGCTAATGGTGTTTGTTCAAACTTTTATAAAATGTGTGTTTCCGCTCCACCTTGCATGCGACCAGTGCTACATTGTCTTGCGGTCCACTTTCTCATGCATTATTTTTGAGTCAACAAGGTAGAAAACCAAGCTGACCTCAATAGCCAAAGACAGCTGCACAGCCCAACTTGCTCGGTGACATGAAGCCCTGAGCAGCTCCCAGGCTTTTCAATAGATTCTGTGTTTCTCCTTTTGTAGTTGTTGAAACAACACTCACACATTCACACGGAATGCTTATCCAGCACAACATTAACCTATATACTGTCTTGTAGTCTTGGAGTCCAAATGGAATATTGATCTCTACCGATCCTTCCAGAGTAAGTTTTTTTTTATTTCTTTTCTCAAGCACAATGATTTTTGTTCCCACTTCTTTACTTTTGTCCCTAAGGCCCTAATGTTTTTTTTTTTTTTTTTTTTTTTTGCATAAGTTGGATAGGAACCTGCACCACTTTTGGCACTTTATAGAAAACTTGGGGCCACTACATGAAATATTCCTGTGAGTCCAAGCTAGTTTACAATATTGTTCCACACGTCATAATGGCGTCTTTTATGTGTCTGTTTATTAGGTTAGCTAACAAAAATGTTATGATAAAGTCAACATGAATGATTTAACATGTAATACATTTTACTTATGATGGAACTAATTTATAGAAAATAAAAATATAATGACTCATCACCTTTCGACACTTGGTCTTCTGAATTTTTTGATTGCTCCATATGATTACACTTCATTAAACCTCTGTTTTTTTATGCTGGTTTCAATTAGAGGGGCATTCTCATCCTGGCTCTGTAGGAGAGAATAATAATAAAAAAAACACATTTTTTCTCATTTCATTGTTGTTGTTGCGATAACACCTATGGGAGAGAAGCTGAGACACCCCTATCTATAGTTGAGCTCCTCAACTATTTTCAGGGATTCTAGGCTTTCAAAATGTAGAAGAGCTATAGTTTGCTTCCAGCAGGTTTTGGGTCTGCTCCAGGGCCTCCTCCATGTGGAACATGCCTACAAAAAAACACCAAAATGAGGCTCTGAGGCACCCTGTTTAAATGACAAAATCCCATTACTGATTTCTTTCAATTCTGTCAAGAAATGACTCTACTCTAAGCACCAATTATCCAATTCTCTGTTAACCCTAAGGCTAAGTCCAATAACCCAAAGAGGAAGCTAATTTCAGCTGCTTGTTTCCAAGATGTTGTCTCTTCAGTCATCAGTTCTATCTCTTGGCCGTAGGTGATTTTTTTTTAAAAGCAAATCTGGAATTTTGCTGTTTGGTTCAAGTTTTAAATCAGTAAATATGAAAGTTGATTTTCCAGTGAATACATTTGAAAAAATCTGATACTTCCACAATCAATCACACAATAACAGGTGGGACAATTTTTGCAGATCTCATACAGTATATCAATATTCAAAGACACTGATCACAACCATTAGAATCACCAAAGATGCCATTATATGAAGTTGTCAGTCTTTCCATTTTATTTTATTTATTTTAAATAATGTGTCTTATTTTGGAGCCATGCTTTGAGTAAAAAATATTTTTATGGGTGACTGCTGAACTCTTAAGCTTCCCTGGTAAAGTCTTGATTGGTTTTAGAGAGGAGGATCTGCTGGATAGTGGAAGATTGGGGTTTTCTTCCAGGTCAGTGGAACACTGAGCCTACTCTGCACCATCAGCAAGGTCCTACGGGGTGCATGGCAGTTCGCCCAACAAGTCTACATGTGTTTTGTACTCAGGGAGTATGGGGTGCCAGACCCTTTGTTATGGGCCAGAGATTTTTCTACATTGTCGGCAGTAAGTCTGGCTCATTTCCAATGAGAGTTGGACTCAGTCTCTTTGTGATTCTGTTCATAACCTTTATGGACAGGATTTCTAGGCACAGTCAAGGTGTTAAAGGTATTCTTTTAGTCACAGGTTGCATTTGTAGTGAATGTTATGATATTGACCGTATCGAAGTTCTTATTTGGCTTGACATGTTGATTAATTATGCAAAACATGAAACATTAACTCCATAAATAATAATTATTTCCATTATCTAGCATCCATCATGTATACGAAGTAATGGCAGAATTCTATAAAACGCACCCTTTATGTTTTTGCTATAATAATGTGCTTCATATGAATCTGCTAAACCTTTTCTTCCTGAGTCTGCTCTTGCTCCCAACTCTCCTGGTGTTACTCCTCTTCAGCCGCTCTAAGAGGTTTAACATGTCAAAGTTCTCTCAGCTCATCCATAATTGATTGCCACAACGGAGCATCTTCGCTGCACTTAGTTAACCAGCTATCTGCAGGTGTTCCCTTAGCAACTGACCAGGCCCTCAAACACTGAAGTGCTGTATGCAGACTCTTCATCCCCAAAAAGTGGGCACCCATTGTGTCTTGTAAATCTAGATGTCTGCCCCTTGTTCGCTTGTTATGTCCCATAACTCAGTGTGTATGTCTACCCAAAACACAGGAAATGAGTGCAAATGATCAAAACCTTTGTAACACTGGTGTTTGTTTGCCACCCTTCTGTGGTAAAGCTGTGATTTCAACAAGCATAAAAGGATAATCACAAATTTCATGTTTTAAAAGAAAATATGCTACAAAAACAAAGTTGTGCACACAGCTCTGTTTGAAAAATGATATTTTCTTAATTTATTAAAAGATTTATCAATTTCCATGTCAAATGAATTATATTCATATTGTTGGTTAATAAAGCCCATGATAAAACTGAAATATTGTTTTTGGTCCACTTTAGAGAAGAATGCAAACTTGATGGTCAGCAAGGTTTGTGATACAGTTTGTTCAAATGAGTGTGTGTTTGGATGTGTCACAGAGAGTGGATCCATAATTCACATACACACCCACACACAGAAAAAGTGTCAGAAAAAGCCATGACTCCCTTGGCTGCTCCAACACCTGTGACCACTAGTGGTGCAGTCATGTGCAGTCACCAGTTCTTGAATATATTGTCACTATATGGAGTTAGTACAAAAGCTTTGATTTGTCTTTTTTTTTCAGAAAAATAGCAAGATAAAATATTTTACAAGTCAAAATTCTGTTTCCTACATACGGAAACAGAATGTAGGAATTGATGGGGTTGTTCATAATATCATACACTACATTAAAGACTATATAAGCTATAATCTACCTCTTACCTTCTGATAGTGGTTCTCACTATTTCTATTGTCTCTTTAGGAACTTCCTGATGGACATTTACACATATAAACAAATGGCCTTTCTGTTTCTGTTAGTGAGCGTCTCGTGACAATCGCGTATGAGCGTGTGACGTCAGCAGTGTAGATCAACAACAGACAACATGGAGTTTGGGGGGGAGGGAAGAAAACAAGGAGTATGGACCATGCTGCGTTAATGTTTGGAAGTACCAACATTGGTTTGACTCAGTGACTAAAACATTTGGGTCCTCTAAATATAAATTAATGTTTTTAGTCACTGCTAAAACGCTGGTATGGCTACAGTCTGACCGGGCATGATTTTAGGTTTTTAGTAGCTACACAGCAGAAACCGAAATTCCCAGTCAGGCCAGAGTAATAGAATGTCGATACGGCAAGACGAGGAAGTCCACGTCTTACGCTTCTTACGCTCTGCTTCGGAGGAAAACTTAACTTCAGCGAAAAACTCAATTTCACCTTGCAAACTACAGAAACCCCAGGATTCTCTGCACGAGTTGATGGCTGCGGCTCCGAGAGCTCTCTCCTGCTGAACAGGTGAAAGTAGATTTTTTTAAAAACTCTTTATCAATCCTCTCTACAATTCACCAATTGTTAAAAGATGCAAAGCTTACTAATTAGGAGTATATTAAATTATGTTATCTTATCGCTGTATTCTACATCAAATGAAGGAGTACAAACACAAATGTATATGGTGGAATTGGAAGAAAGTCAGTTTAACAGAAGAGAGACTTGATTTTCTTAAAACATATATTAAAAATAACTGCAGCATATGTTCTTTATTCGTTTGCAAGAGATAATTGCACACTTGAAAATACAATCTGCACTGCATCACAAGATATATATTTTTTTCTTCATGATCTTTTTGAAGTTAATTAAAAGAACACGTTCTGATTTACTTCTATCTAATTGTTAATTCATTCATTCCCATTGGCTTCAAAACAGGAGCCACAAGATGCCTTTCAGTAATGAACAATTCTAATTATTCATTTTAGGTCCTGATGTTTCCGTAACACCTTGTCTGTATGAAAGCTGCACCTACACCATTTCTCAGGTAAATGTGATTTAACTATTGTCTCAAAACAAAGACAACAGTAGTTTGTGTTTACATTATAAAATGGCTTTAGCACATTATATTAACAGATAGCATGATTAACAAGCTTAGCACAGGTAGAATTAGCATAGTTAGCATTTAGCAACAGTGACTGTGTGTGTTCCCTTTAAACTTTGCTATCCCTTACTATAATAGCCAACATTACTGTTTTCTTCCTCTGACTCACTTGGTAATCAAAAAGGAAGGAAGTCTTTTCCCCTAAGGAACAACGTAGAAGCAGAAGAAACGTTTTTCACAATGAAACATGGTAAGACTTAAATGGGGTATATTCACTGTTGCACTTGACAGACACTTCCGAACCTGTAGATCATAAGATACTAATTTCCAATCTGGACCAGTGGATAGGCATCACTAGTTCAGCTCTCAATGAGTTTAGGTCTAACCTCTAAGACACATGCTCCTGTGTCAGCATTGGTTTCTTTTCCTCCAGCTCTGCTGCTCTCCACTGGTGGGTGCCACACAGTTAAATTCCTGGCCCTTGGGTAATTTCTCTACCTGCTTCCAATAGGTCAGTCCTTGAGAAACACAACATACCATTCATTTCTTGTAGACAACTGTCAGACGTATTGATTTTCACATGCATAGACATGGAATCTAGCCTCTTCTCAACTAACCCATATTTACACTACATGCGTTTGTCTCTGATGCACACTGCGCCACCATTCGTGTTGACATCTAAAGCTAGATTCTGTGCTTCTCGTTTCTTTCATTTTAATGTCAGGAAGACAGAAGTCCTATTGTTCAGACCACACATCAACAATATGTGTGGTCTGAGCAGCAGACCACACATACTATTAACATTTCCTTCCTGACACAGTGTAAAAAAAAGCATTGATTACAAATTTAAGTGTTAAAATGAATTGTTTTTGAAAACTTGAGAGGCTTGGGAAGTCTGTGGTAATATCCTGGTTGTTTCAGCTGATATGACTCGCAAAAGTCAAGCCAGTTTTATCAAACAGAAAAAAGTTGTCCATGTTCTTTTTAATGATGCCTACGTTTGATTACTGTAATGTAAATGTTAGAATCAATCAGGTCCAGCTTGCTTACCTTCAGCAAATGCAAAATGCTGCAGCCCAATTTTTAAAATACATAAAGGGAGAGTTTCTTTATCCTCACTAGCTTTTAGTTGAATTAAATTTGTTTCTAAGCATTTTAATTGTGAAGTTCCATTTTATTTGACAGAACTGCTGAATCCATATGAAACATCTTGTTTCGTTCATGTCGGCTAACCAGAGGCTTTCCAAAAACTCAACTAAAGGTAGCAGTGTTCCAGTTGATGCCCCAACACCCTGGGATATTTCACTAATTATTAAAAATGACACATCACACCAGATATATCCAAGAAAGCAGCTTTGACTTTTTACTTATCTCTAATTGAAATGTCCAAGTCAAGTCTCAGATGAAGCTGGATGCCACATTGAGCATAATAACGTATGCTTACTATTTTATTGTTCTGAAAAAAATATATATTTTATTGCCTTGCAGAAAAAGCTCAAAAGTCACTGTTTGGTATTTCTGTGATGTTCAAATACACCTTTAAAAGTGAAGATGGGAAAGTTGGTACATATGTTTGGATTAGGTCAAAGTTAAAAAAAAGAAAAAGGATCAGTCCTCCAACCTGTTTTCTCCTCTTTCCTTTTCTGTCCTCATTTCTCTTTGTGAAAACAGCAACAATAATCAGAAATGACTCTGATGTTTCCTCCTCAAGAATTTTCCATTTCTTTTTAGTTGTGATGTGCATGGATATTATAAAGTCATGATCTTCTTTCAGTACTCATCAACCTAATATAACTAGAACATTGAGCATAGGTGCGTTAAGGGGCATAAATTGGGTGGTGGCCATGATTATCTTCTGGAAAAGAATGCTGCCTAGGTAGGGCACTTACAATCATTCATTTATAATTCAACCACTGAGACACAAATGCACTTTATTGTCTCATTCTGCGTCTTATTCTACCAGTAAACCTGAAAATGGGCTTAGTTTTTAATGAAAGAGCCATGTTAATATCAAGGCAGATAAAACCTAGCATGTGCAGACGGGACTACAGTGTGGAAACCCAATCACAAGTTCCTTCAATCACCCCAAACCAGAACAAGAGAAAATGGACGCATTTGAATATTTTCCTCCACCTGGACATATTAGAAGTATACAATATTAATAGCTGTTTAACATGCATCTGCTTTTTGGGCCTCTTATTTTCGCAGATCTGCTTAAAACGCAAGCAGGTAATGCAAGAGTAACTGTGGCAGCTTTGGGCACGACATGGTTTTTCCAACAAGAGATATTTGCAGTATTTCCACTCTAACTCTAATATAGATCTTCCTCTCTGAATGGGTTGGAATTGGTTCTTATTTTCTAACAGGCTAATCTTAACGTTTCCTTTCCGTTGTTTTCAATTTTCCAAAATAAAGTAAAGAAATATATTTATGAAATAAAATCATATAGTTTTATAAGAGTTCTAATATGTGATTTTAGCACAAGAAAAAAAAAACTTATTGCAGATAAAACATAGAAATATGCTTCAATTTGTTGTTTTGAAAACTCACAAGTTTCACATAGTTTTCACTTCATTTGAGCTTGTTTGTTGTTTGTAGTAACACAGCTTTGGTCAAACATAATCTGAGGTAATCATAGGTTTTTTTCTTCTGTTCAGCACTATCCTGCATGGTAGACAAATCTGTTTCAACAGAAAATGGAAAGATGGAATTAAGAATAATTAATTTACCTCCCAGGCGTTAAAGAATGCTGAGGTTCACAAAGAAGCATTGCAGATTTACTGTTCCCCAAATCGTTGATGAGAATGTGGGACGTATTGACAACTTTACAACCAACGCTTAGGCTGGTGTGATTCGTATAATTAAAATGGTCCTGCACAACACAGTAATGTCTACAGAGATTAAACTCGGATTCACTTCTGTTAAGATAACGGCTTTAAGTTTTAGTAAAAATGTGCTGTGTGCAGTTAAATTATAACCGTAAAACATCCCATTGTTTGTTTCTTCTCTGCCAGGGTCACTTTGAAAAATAAAGTAGAAAATGAGAGGTGAAATGGAAATAATAAAGAAGTAGGTGGAAGAGGGAAGTAATTCCATCCATACTCGTTTCTTTATTTTCCACTCCGCTGCTCACATTTGAATATTTTGAAAGGGATGCCTGTGTTTGCCTTATCATGCATTATTCTGAGACATTACCTGAATCTTGCCGCTGCAATAAAAATGGTTAGGAAAGCTCTCTCCCTTTTTTACAGAGGTGCACAACAGTAATAATATTCATACTTTAGCACCCTTTTGAAGTGGGGTCTTTCATTTAACTGTAGATTACATTTAATGATGTGGATGTTGGCTGTGAACCAACGTGAATGGTAGGGTTGCTCCTCTAATGGATTTGTACAACTTTAAAGGTAGTAAAGAAGAGTGTATAATCTTAATAGGTGAATTCTTACTCATTCATTTTCTGTACCTGCATGTTCCTGTTCGTTGTACTATAGGCTTATGGGATGCCATCCCAGCAGTTACTGTGTGAGAGGTTGGGTAGATCCTGGATAGGTCTAGATCATTTCAGGAACATAAACAAACACTCATGAGGTAAACTATTATGTGTGCATACATATGTACGCAAAGGGTGGCTTTAAAGTGGGCAGTTCATCTAAAAGGCAAACATTTGGGGTTTCAGCAGAAAATAAAAACAGCAACCAGAAAGGCCACCATCCAAAATTTGCAGTGTCAGTCATCTAATAACAAAAATCGCCCGACTGTACGAGAAAGTTAATTTGTTTTCTTGAAAGTTGAAAGAAATTGTGTTGTGACTTTGTCTAGCGCACTCTGCTTGGTCAGCTTTTATTTCACAGTAATTTGTCAAATTTTACTTTAAAAATGTACAATTTTTAAAGTTAAAAAAAGGACTGGGACTATATTTTCATCTGCCTATTAATCAGACAAAAAGAAAGCCGTCATGCCAGATTAAAGAAAAAATATAGATATTTGGAGCATCCTTTGTAAAATGAATCTATCCTTTCATAAATTCATTTCCTAAAGACATTTGCCACAAGGAAGTATTAAAGTAAAAAAATTAATCAAACAAAAAACAAACATCTTAATTGCACTCTCATTATCAAATCACCTTGGAGTAGTTTAAGTCATTCAGTCCATATATGAGTAATTTTATTCATTATAGAATAATGGAGTTTGTAGAATAATGGAGCAGTCATGTTCCAGTTACTTTGATAATGGACAACCAGGATGTCTAGCACATCTTTGTTACATTAATGGATTTACTGCCATTCACCTACACCTGGGTGCAGACCACCACCTTGTCTTGAATAACCAGACATACAGTATTTGAGCTAAACTGGCCACTTCCGTCCGTTCATATGATACAGCCTGTAAAAATGTCACATTATTCCATTATCACCAACTTATTTAATTAAGTTGGCACAATGAGCTGAACAATGTCTTACCCAACATGATAGAAGCAAACATCGTAGCACAGGTCTGCCAAGCAATTTAAAACATTTTCAAGTCATGAACAAACTTTAATCTTGATAATTATTCAAGTAGAAATGTCTTTTTCAGATTAAAAAATCTTTCTATGGCACTTACACTTAAGCTGGATCTGCAAATCAAAGGAACATTTCTGTCTTTGCATGGATTTTTTTTACTTCCCTTTTTATACTCATTTCACATTCCACTTCATTGCGTCTGCTTTTTGTTTGTGCCCCAATGATCACAGACAAATAATATGTGCTGGCCTTTTGCCCTGTCTCTCTCAAAAAAGAAAAAAAAAAGTTTTAGCTGATCAGAAAAAAACAATCACATTTGCTCTAGTGATGGATGGAGAAAATAAGAGGGTCTCTTGGAAAGGTGAGGGAGATTTCTGGCTTGGGGGTCTTACATCTTTCAAACTCACTTCTTTTGTTTTTGTAATGCTGATGTGACATTAGGCTTCGAACAAGTGTGGTGCCCTAAAAGTTTAAAAAGAAATGCATTCTTTGCTTTCACGCTGACCCTAAGCCCTATTGCCTGTGGCCATTTCTACCAAACACAAACGTGGGGGTCACCTCTTAAACCTCTAAAAAAATAATAATTTTCTGATATTTAGGAAGAACTAGCAATATCCCGTGGTAGACATTGAAAGAGGGGACAGAAATTCAGGAAAAGTGATGTATTCCTTAAGATAGCCTGCAGCCCTGATGCTTTTTGTCTAGCCTCTAGACCTATTTTACTACCTTCTCTCCATCCTCCTCCCTCGATATGTGCCATGATTGCTCCATCTCTTATGACTGCTCTCCCCATCTCTCTCCTTACATTTTGTGCATCTCTCTCCTTGCCCACTTTTCTTCCGAAGGCTACGGATTCCAGGAGCTCCTCTGAGAGAAGTGTGTGAAAACGCACAATACAGGTCCCCCGGCGTGCCCACCCCCAGCACAGAGTGTGAGAAGAGGGCCCTGCATTTGATGCCTGACTGACCAAATCTTCTGCTAGATAGCTGGGCCTTTCTATTCCCAGTGGCACAGCAAAAGCGTGTCCAGAACTGGTGCGGAAGGAGGGAGGAAGGCTTAGTAATTGTATCAAGGTCTGTAGAGAGTGCCCCACCATCAACTCGGCCCCCCACCTAAACCCTTCCACACACACATACAGACACTCACCTTCCTAAACCGCTCCTGAACCGCTTCTCAGTTAAAAGGAAAAGGGTCCCTGGGCAGAAAGAAGCAACTTCTCTCCAGAATAACCAAAAAACAGTGTGCACTCATATATGAATAACATTCAATTTATCACATGAAAGCCCATTTATTGAATACAACACCTTGCACTGTCCCCAATTCCATCTATTTTTCAACACCTCAATGAAAAAAGGAAATAAAAGTTGACTTTAATTCCCAAAGTCACATTTGGATTTAGTTGTTGGAAAGCCAATATGTTAAACACTCGTTTTTTATTTTTATTGTTGCTATGTTTGTTGTCATAAAATTGTCAATTTCAATGCCAAATTTTACAGCTTTGTCCACAAAAAGGTGCTGTTTCTTTCTTGGAGACTTTGTGCTTATGGGGAAAGTTGCCTTAAACATATTTACCCACAAGAAGCAATATAACGTAAGACTATAATAACACAGAGCTAAAAAAAAAAAAAAAATGTCATGAATTAAGAACAGTAGCAAACAATAACTTTGTTGCAGCACAATATTAGCTGCAAATCATCTTCCCCTCTTTTGAAGATGCTGTTCCTTAGAGACATCAGTCCAGGATTGGAATTGCAAACTAGCTGCAGGCTGGACAGTCTTTGCACAGAGACATAGTTCTACTGCAACATCTCTGTATGTGTCATATAGTTTAGTTGTTGCACACGCATCTATGTACAGTCATCTCCATTCTGCTGGTTCTAATCCTTTTTCTCAGCATTGTACATATAGTTATACAATAAATCAGCTACTTTTCACTTACAAAGGTTAGCCATGTTGATACTTAAAATCACGATATTAACAAAATTTAAAAAATTACCATGCAGTGAGCAAAATTTTATTAAATCAATACATGAAGTCAAACAAAATTGTAAAAATTACATGCTCAAGAAAATACTGTGTGATGATCAAGTTACTGTAGTAAGTGGAGCAAAAAGTAACATCTTCATGGAAACAACAACAACAAAAAAGTTGATAGAATTAATGTGTTCATGCTAAGGTACGCAAATGTGGCTTACACTTTTTAGACACTGAACTATGCAAATTCAACATTAGTTGTTCTAAGTGCTTAAAGTAAACCAATATCACACAGAATGTACAAACTGTTTACAATGTATTTACTCAAAACATCAGAAAGTTTTGGAATGTTTTAATTAGGAAATTACTAAGTTATAATTTGCCCTTTACTCAGATTGGTTTGGTAATAATAAACAAAATCGTGTAAAAGGATTGAACACGTTGTTTGTTTAATTCACAAGCATTTAAAAAACTCTGTATGTTGGTCAAGGACTGTCTCTTACGTTGTGTAGCATTTCAAAATCAAATCACTTAAAGTTTGTTTTACGTTTTGTAAAATAGTTATTACATTCTTTGCTGGACTAAGCTTCCAGTGGGTCAGAATCCTACAGACACCTCTGCCCAAAAGACACATTGACAAGGTGTCAGCTTTAAGGTAGAATATGTCAGATTTTTGTCTCTGTGTACAACTCTCTGTTGCCTTCAGCAGCCTTTTTCCAATTCTTGAGTTTCAAACTGGATGCAGTTGTTGGTCACACTAATACAGTGATTGAAGGCAGACAGTACAGAGAAAACATCCTTTTCAATGAGAAATCCCTTTAGTGCCTTAGTCATCTGTCAATAAATTGAATCTGTCAGAAACTACAGTAACTTGGCTGCAAACAGAGAATGTAGCCTGACAAGATCTCAGTTGATTGCAATCTTAAAGGCATCAAGCTATCAAGAAAAAGCAAGAGTGAAAAGCCAAATAAGTGTAGTGCTATGTTAAACGTTATTTTACAGATAGTTCTTAGAATTTGCACTCATGTTTAATGTGCAGAACTGTTTAATTAATTATTCTACTGGCCCAAAGTGGAATAATTAAGGTGCATCAACAATAAGATGCAGCTAAACGGAAGCATGCATATACACATTACGGTAAAAATATTTAAAAAACTGAAAAAAATAAGAATAAGAAACGTATTTATTCCGTTTTTTTGCTGGTTTAGAGAAAAAGAGAAAAGTATGCATTTTGCTTTCAAGTCTTGAACTCCAAGCATGATAATATCTGTGACTTAATAAGCCCAAAATTTTGGATTAAGTTAGTCTGGAACTTAAAATAAGAGCAAGTAAAACTCTCATGGTAAATGGTAAAGTGGATTACCACAACTGACCTTTATTTTCTATTAGTTGTTTCGCACTTCTCCAAACAATGGCTGGACTTGGACAACTGGCATTCATTTTTAAACTTCTATTAGCTAATACTGATGTAAAATAACATGATACAGATAAACTATAAAAGTAAATCTGTTGAACTGTATTAATTCAAACCAATTTATTTAAAAATAAAATAATAGAGGTGTGCAGCTCATGTATTTCCTTGTTACCTGTTTGCCGCTTGAAATAATTAGCAAAGCATATGTTCTATAGTGGACTTGCATCACTCATCTGCCTGCAGCATGTCTTGAGTAAAACATCTAAACAGAAGAAAAGAAGTAGCATTTTTTACATAAGATTATTGATTTTTACTTTCTTTGTTCTACTAGGATATTTTTGATAAAAATAAGAAGTCTTAGGCATAAAATACGAATTAGTGTCAACAATTGTTTAGGAAAAATGGGCATTGTGACCGACATCTGATTGATGACCTAATTTTCCCTGTACAGATGCATTTCTGCAGCTTTATTCTATCCATCTTCTTCTTTCTTGAGTTTAAATCTTATAATAAGCGTGTGATCATCACCACATTTAATTCATTGTTTGAGCAAAATTGACTTTTAAATAGCAGCTTTTGAATTTCACAGCGTTCTGCATGATTTTAGT
The DNA here is from genome assembly GCF_002775205.1 of Xiphophorus maculatus. Taxonomy (NCBI): domain Eukaryota; kingdom Metazoa; phylum Chordata; class Actinopteri; order Cyprinodontiformes; family Poeciliidae; genus Xiphophorus; species Xiphophorus maculatus. The sequence goes on from NC_036445.1 coordinate 21,939,629, forward strand.
CCCGATAAACAATATACCAACATAAAAGCAAGGGCAGATGGCTGTAGTTTTATAGTAGACAATGCAACATTTTATCTTAGTTTGTCAAAGTTTATATCAAGAAGAACGGATTCACCTATTTGAACATTTGGATGGCTGATATTGACTTATATTAACACCAATATAAATCTCAAACTTATGTTGGTGTTACCTGATATTTACCAATATTATACAGCATATATTGTATGCATATATCCATACGCTTTCAATATTGTAAAAACATAAAAAAATAAGTACCTCACTGAGATTGCTGCATCACTATCAAATGCCAACATGGCCAACCTGATCCCATACCCACTCTCAAAACACATATACAAAATAGAAATAAATATAAATAATTAGTAAATAATTATTTATAGTTATTATAATATATATAATAATTATAAAATTATTTATAATTATGAAATAATTATTTATTTATAAATAAATATAAATTAATATTATCAGTTGATAATATTGGTCCAGCTTTACTTATGGGACCAATACCCGTATGTTAGAAAATGACTAATATCGGCCAATACTGATGCTGATGCCGATACACCAGGCATCCCTTCCAAGAACAGAATAGTCCCCCAACAAAACCCTTCATTTGAAATGGCATCATTCAAGTTTCAGAGCACAACAAGATGCTTCAGTGTAATGTACTGCAAAAAATACAATCCACATATTCAACCTTTTTGGAGAAGCTATAGAAGGTCATCACATTAAATAAATATCTTTAATATAGACATTTCTTTGAAGATGTTTCAGAGGGAACCTGGGAAGTGTTTTCTCTCAACTCCCCATTTTAAAGAGGCATGCGCAGCACTGTGCATTTTTGGCGTCCCTTCCAATTCATTACCCCCTTCGCGCACATGTATTATTCTGCGCCCTGTACATATTGCTGCCTGTCTCTAGGGGCAAATATATTGGTCAAGGCATTTTGACACCATTTACCTTTTAAAAGGTGCCGTTTAGAGCTCAATATTTTTTATTCTAACTCCATTCCTCGATTGCACGGCATCCACGAGAGTGCCTTCGCTCTGCTTTGATACGCTTTGACTGCATGACTATATTAGCTGCCTTACTGGGATAACTGAAAATAGTCTGTTGTTCATGAAAGTATTGTGTATGTTCAATTTATGTAACAAACACAATATGGGTTATTTGTATTTTCCATTTGAAATAGTTTATAGATTAAAGTCATCTGATAATTATAACAACACTTTTGTGATTTTTACTTTAGGAGGCTTCGTTATGTTTTTTATTCTGCAGTTAGAATTACTGTCAGTTTAATCTAATTTAATACTTTATTACCATATAAAGCAGATAGTCATTTGTACCTGTTTTGTTTGTGGAAAAACTGCTTCTACACTATCTTTTTTTTTTTTCAATTACCATACACACCACTGTCAGCAGTTTCTTGTGTGTTCAGCCAAATGAGTTGGTGATGCTGCAGTATATGGGAGATGTTACTTCTCATTCCCTTCCTGCAGCCAGGAGAAACGGACAACAAAATTTAGAAAGCGTCCTATAGATCCTTTAAAAGCCCATCATTTTTATGAGAATGGCATAGTTTTGCCATCAAGAAACTGTCAAACAATTTCCTGAGAAAGAATACCCCGATTGCTGGTGGCATTAAGAAAACACACCAGAATCAATACAGTCTTAAAATTGTAGACTAGTTCTTTTTCCTGACTGCTTGGTTTATGCTGTTTGAATTTGGGTGAATTTAGCTAAACACTTGAAAATTCTGACCCAGTTTCCTGGAAAATATAACTTAGAATGCAATGTAATGGCTAGGAAAGTAAATTTTCAAGTTTACATCTTATACTTATACCAAACTCATACTTCTTGTAGTCTTTGCATTTTCCTACATATCTTACAGGTGCATTGAAAACGTCCTCTATCTGGGACTACGTCAATAAAATAACCAAAATTGTGCTGTTTTCCATGCATCCACCCATCCATGTCTCAGTTTTCCTCCCCATTACTGACAAGAACAGTTCCTGGTCACTGCAAATGAGGGTCTGATCTCTTCATTCATGCCCTGCTTTTTCACACCATCACACTGTAAAAAGTGACCAATAGCCCACAACTCTTCTACTTGAGGAGTGAACGACTGACCCAGTTGCTGTTTCCTTAGCAGTCTTTAGAGTGGACCCTTTCCCTTTTTTGTTTTTGTTCAAAGATGGTAAAAACTGATCACAAAAATTTACAGATGAGAGGGTTGACATTTTGAAATTTTATTCATAGAAATACTGTATTTTTAATTAACTTTGTTTATCTGCCCATACACAATTTAGTTACATTTTCTGCTGCAGTAAAAGAAACATCTGATGAACTTGTTTCTTAAGTTTTAACAATCCCCAAGTGTGTAAATCACATCCACAGAATGGACACTATCATCATTCATCAGTTTTCCATACAGGGATTAAAACGTCCCAGCAGACAGTGTGGACACTGCTAGTTAGACCACTTGAGAGTTCAGTTCCAAACATTAGAAAGTTTTACAACTTAAAACCATTCGCATGCTTTGTTTATATGAATTTTGTTACACAATCACAAGCTTACACTACTTCTAAAGTAAAGAACTGTGGCTACAGTAGTTCTTTGGTGGGACAAAGACATAAATCTTACTGCCCTCAGGACAGCTGCTGGAACCAGGTGGGGAGCAGTTTAAATGCCCCCACAGAGTGGCTTTGATTCACTGTAATTGTCACAGTACAGCAGAGAACAGCGCCATTATTTCTCTCTAAAGACATAACCCCCACTACCATCCAAGCCTATAATACAAAGTTACCAAAACAGGGTAATAAATTGCACTCTGTTATTCTTTAAAAAAAGAACAGTTTCCCTGTGTTATTGATATGTTGCAGAGAGGTTATTGCTGCAGCAGCTGCAGACAACTTCATTCACACAGACACTTTGTTGCAGCAATGAGTAAGGACAGTTTTCAGAAAAGTGGTATAACATTTTGCATACATTTTGTATTTGGATTGATTTTATTATGTGTAATACAAGTTCAGCGGCTGGAAGACATGTCATCGAAATAGTCTTGAACATAAATCTAATTCAACGAGGGGCCATGTAAACCCTTTTCCTAACAACTCAAGCTAAGATTTGCCATCCAGGAGTCCAGCGAACTAGTGAGTAAGAACTCTGAACCACAAGTCTTATTAGAATAGAATGGAAACATCCTTAATTGTCTGGGGAAAGTTAAAGTAAGTTGTCTGTTTTAACTAAGTTGATTGTATTTTTGCTCTTGAACAATTAATGCTTAATCCATCTGAAAAAAAAACAACTATTCTGTGGACATATCACTGAAATTAAAACGTAAAGGTCTGAATAGCCAGAGAAGTCATTTCTTTCAAAGTCATGTCTCAAGTCTTTGAGGGTCAAGTCTAATTATTTCAACACAGGTCCAACTTACATATTCAGTTTCAAACCGAGATATGATGCATCCATCACATGCACTGCGTCTAGTCTGCCTAAAACACCTAATTGCACATGAACATTTAACATGTGTGTTTTTTCACATTTACTTCAAGTCATCTATGTTATTTCGAGATGAACAAAACCATAATATGGACATTACTTGTAATTTAAATATGCATGCCAGTTTAAAGAAAAAATCTTAAAAATAGAAGAAAATTACCAGTTAAATTACCATTACACAAATTTTTAAATGAACTTCATCATTCATCCGGGTGCTTGAGACATTATATCCCGGAGATCTAGAACGTGATTGACAGGCAGGAATGTTGGGGAACAGCACAGCATTTGTCCAAACAGGCCCTGATTGCATCAGTCACACCTGGCGACTGCCTTGGGCTTACCAGTCTGTAATTTCATGGCTCAAAAGTACAATGTCTCATTCTGTCAACATTCACCCCTGACGGAGACTTGCTTATTTTACTGTGGTATCCAGCAGCATACCCCACTGCTGTTTTGTGTTATTGTGAGATTGTTGCGCAATATAAGTTTATTGAACAATTGCTTATTATTGTTTTGCTTCCAGCATATGCAAATGGTAATGATCCATAAGGACTTCTTAAGAACATGCTGCTTCTTTGCTAATTAGCAAATCCTTTTAATGATTCTCCCAACCTACTATCTATGTTTGAAAGCCAACTTACAATAAGATATGCTTTCCATTGTACAGTGGTGATAATGGCTTTCAGATAATCAATATGCATAGAGCTGTACAATTTAGTTTTAGATCAATATGCTTAACATTAGCAATACATTATGCTAACCAGGCATGTCTTTAGGTATTTTGCAGCAGTGTTTAAGTATTCAGATTAGAGGAAAACAGCTCAGACTTATAACGTGCATAGAATTCAAAATCAGATTTATAAATGTATAAACCACAATATACAAGATAGAAGAAACAAAATAATGCAATCATCTCACAGTTCACTGTTAACTCAGAATTTCAAGAAACCAGGTTTATTTAAGAGGAATTTGGAGGTGCAACCAAGTTAGTTTTTGACTAGTTTAGATTAGTTTACAGCACAGTCTTCTGTTGATTCCTCACACAGCAGTACCAAAATGATGTAAAAATAAAGCATGAAATAACCTATAGCATCATCTATAGCAAATATCACAGTCCAGTATGAATTGGCATGCTTAAAGTAAAAGCAACATAAATAATAACAGATTTTTAATGAGTCTAAGCAGTTTGCTATAGTTGAAAAAGGAAAATAATGTTTGCGAATGCTGGAGCTGTGAGCTGAAAGAAATGGAAGTTTGAACAGTATGCTCAAAGGCCTGCTAGGAACTGTTTGAAACAGTTTTAGGCATCAATAATGCGAAAACACTATGAAATGCACAATAAAAATGCATAAATTGTTTATCCTAAGTATTTTATCTCTGCTCAGGCAACACCTTTACCTTAATCACCCTTTATGATCGCAACAATTCCAATGAAAAAGCTAAGCGGGATGCACAAGGGTACTCCCAGGTTCTCTCTGGCTACACCTGTGTAGAAAACCAGGGAACAGTTAGCCACATTGCAAACATCTTGCACTGTCTGTAGGCACCTAGCACATGTTAGCTCGGAAGGTGGCGTCCTCAGCTCTGGCCATTGAAAGGCTCAGCAGTGTTGGTTTGACTGGCACAGGCAGCCAGTATCGGTGAAGCTACGCTTCTCTTCTCAGTTCTGAACTGGAGCTGCACATAGGTGGTGTGTCTTCTTCCTCAGAAAGATGGCAGCCAGAGACAATGCCAGAGAATCTGTAGTTCAAAGACTGTTTCAACAAAATTACAAAGAAGCCACTTATTTCTGCAGTATATTGTGTTTTAATAGTTCTTACATTAGCCTTCTGTAGTTTAGTCCTTCATGCCTGTAGGCACAGTTGTATGAAAAAAATCTTTTTTTTTTCTTTTTTTTTTTAAGACATGTTGCCCCAACCTAGTTTAAAGTAGTTTATTTTATTTGTGCATAAATTAATCAGATGTTTTACAAAAAAAAGGAAATTTTCTCTCTCTACTTTCTGCCAATTTTTCAGATGACTAAATATGCTAAAGGCATTGACATAATAAATTGTTGTTTTTCATTGTTACAGCTTAATATGCCTAGAAAAATTATGCTAAATTGATATTACTATTCCTTACAGAATTAATCAATACATAAACAAATAAAACTTACTGCTTTCAAACTTTTCTCAAACCCTTGTACGCATTCCTCCTTCATCTTTCAGCCATAAATAACCTGCATTTCTCTGATATTCACTTTGTTTTTCACAAAATCTCTTTGCTGTAAGGTGTAGTGGATTATGAAGCAATTCTTTATAGCTTAAACGCAATTAAGACAATTCCGATATTTTAGCAAACTGTTTGTAAGCCTTGCTGTACTCTCACTTGCCAAATGAGAATGTTTTCAACCTTAAGTCTTATGATGGGCCTTCTTACAAAGTTAATATACAGGGTGGGCCATAAATTTCCATACATAGAAAAAAGATACATGTTATATTGGACAACCGCTGTTATTTTTGTGGGACTCTGTGTAATTGCTGCACGTCTTGGACCACTTTGTGGTTGATCTGCAACATTTCCAGTTTTCTGAAACTTGCCAATAAGTTTTGCCACAGTGTCATGTGTGACGCTCGTGTTAAAGTTTCGTGCAACCATGTGACTTCTTCCCGATCCAGCCATCAGTATAATTTCAATTCTTTGTCCTTTTGTCAAACGCATCTTCTTGGGTATCTGAAATATAACAGAAATATACATGTTACATTTTCCTATGTATGGAAACTTATGGCCCACCCTGTATTCTGACATGTTGCAACCCATATTAACATGTGAGGCCTGCTATTCTCTTCTAGTCACAGCACAACATGAACAACAATAGAAAATGGCTGACTTTTTTGTCAAATTATAATCAAACATTTTTGTATCAATTATATAAAGCATAACAAATTATACTTTATCAACATGCACTAATGTTTTCAGAACATAACTACAATGTAAGATAAATTATGAAAAGAATATGCTTGATTAAAAATGTTAATTCTCACAATTTCCTCAATGATTCCTTTTTTTAATGTGTGTGTGGCTGAATGTCAGGTTGAACCTTGTAATTCACTACTCGAAAAGAGCCAGGGGCAGTAGTGGCAAGAGTTCAAAGGTTAGGTGAGGTGTAATGCCTTTCCAGTCGTGGAAAAGTAATTCTGTATCAGTCGATTTCAAAATGATCAGGGGCCCCAAAGGGCAGTAAAATCTTTATTAAAACCACAGTCAAACTTGTTCTATAGAATCACAATACAGACATTTGATTTTGGATGTCAGGCACAGAACGTATTTGTGTTTTTAAAAATATTTTAAATGGAATAAATCCCGACCAGAATAATACAATAAATTTTATTAATAAAAGCGTAAACTGATTTTCAGAAGGAAAAAGGAAGTATTGTATGTGTGGTTTTCTGTGAAAATTCTATCATGTTGTAATGAAACCATAGTAAGTAGTATGAGTGCAAATGTATGTTCCGTTCATGAATATGTGTATCTTTCCGTGCTCCTCTGTCCTGACAATAGAGCCCTTTTAGATTTGCTGCTGATGGCGTGTCACACTGAAATAGATCCCCCTCACCACTGACACCCGAAGTCAGACTGTTTGATGATTCCTAACTTGGGTCACTTCTCTTTGATTGACAGTTTGTAGATTGCTTGCCGACCAAACACAAGTCTGAGGGACACACAGCGTCAATAGCTTCCCACCCCGGCGTACCGACCCCACCCCTCCACATCCTAATGTGTTATAATGTCTTTGCTTGAATATGCAGTGTGTGGACATTGGCGAATACACATAAATACATAATAATATTTGATCACAGTTACCTTTGTGATGTGGATTGTTTCTTTCTGAGTGGATTTTCATTTTGTACACAGATTAAAGCTGCACGAAGACAAATTCATAAAGATAAAAGGGAAAACTGAAACCATTGTTAGACTGATAAGTGCCTTTTTTCATATTTTAACATTTTGATTGAATTTATTGTTTTGTATTTATTTGTATGTCTTTAGATATCACATGGCTCTCTGCATTGGTCAGTCCTTTAAACACACACATACCAAGTGGCTATGTATAAACTTAGGCTTGTGAACTGGGGCCATCATCAAATCACAGTGAGCATTGTTACATTTGAACAGGAGAGTCAGTGGGCTGGAAAGACCCTATGTAAGTCTGAGAGATGGTAAGAGAGGGAACAGGTCTGGGCATTGGGGTGTGTGTTGGGGTATATGTGTGAGAGCGAGACGGAGGGAGAGAGAGAGAGAGAGAGTTTGGTAACTGTAGGTTGGGATGCAGGAAGGGTTGATGATAGAGGGAAGTAGTGCAGGAAAGGGGAAGAAAGTAAAGCCTGATAGGGAAAAAATACAGGAAGTCTCTAAGAGAGAGGAAAAACAACCATAGAGAAAAACTGAAGAAAAGACAAGAATGCTACAGAAGGAAAAAGCTGAAAGAGATAGACAACTTCAGAGTAAAGTGGGAGTGAAAAAAACAGAGTCTGGTCGGATGGGGGTTACAGAAAGGGAAGGAGACACCCAGGGGAAGGTAGAGGAAAAGGGTTGAAAAGGTGGAAGTAGAGGAGAAGTGAGGAAAGGAGAGGTTGAAGTCAGTGGGGAATAGCTCCTGTTGCCCATCCACATTGATGGTGCGGGTCAGCGATGAATTCCTCCTGTTTTGCTACCTAGATGAACACTCTTGTGCTTCTGCTTCCAATGCCTTTATGTTTCTTTCAGGAGGATTGTCTTCCATTCCTGCATGGATAAAGGGGATTTGAAGGGTATAAAACAAACACTCACGTGTGTGTGTGAGAGTGTTTGGCTGTGTGTGTATTTATTTAGAGATGGATTGTCAATGTTTAAATCACATCAGGGAAAAAAAAGAGGGAGGAAAAGACAAAAGGTCATTTCATTGGTAGTGACCAGAGGGGGTATTTGGTGTAGGGAAATTGGAGCGTATTGCTTCTGCGACCGAGGAAATGTAAACTGGCTGTGTGGGTTTGTGACCTCTTGGAGAGAAAGAGAAGGGACTAAATGGACACAAAACACCCGTGGGGAAGGTTCTCGATTCGTATAATGTAATCCTAATGTTTCATTTTTTGTTTGTTTGTTTTTATGGACGTATGAATGACTGAACAGTTTATTTTCCTCCTAAGTCTGTTAATGCCGAAATGTAGGTTTAAATGTTGTGGCAGGACTAATGTAAGCAGTGACTTGTGTCTCTTTAAATATTTAAATACTAATTATTGGGGAAATTTTGTTTTCTTTAACAAGTAGATAAACACATATTACGTTCAGTCTCAGAACTAATTAAATCATTTTCTTAATATTTTATCCAGACATAATGATTTATTTATTTATCATCAGAATTAAAAAAAAAAAAAACTTTATATTTTGTAAACTACATAAAGTTGAGTCTGCCATATAGAAAATCTCAACTGTGGAAGTATCAGAGGGTTGTGGAAAGAGTATAACAGCTGCCACCTTCTGGATTCTTGAAATATTGCAGGTGGCCTCAAATTGGGGAAATAAAAGTACGAGATATGCCAGAGGCCTGTGGGACACAGTCCGATGTAAGCATAGGTTTCAGGGAAATTAAAAAAAAAAAAAAATCACAGTTGGAAAATTGATTATAAAAATGGATTGAATTTTATTATATTTATATGCAAGAAATATGGGTAATTAATTTCCAGTTTTCTGTATTATGAAAATAGTCATGCTTTTTTTCTTTAGATTAACAACTGATGTATGAAAAGATTTATTTTCTTGTTGTCATACAAAACTCATATTGACTGGTGTGAATGTATTATTCTGCAGTGCAGCAGCCCATTAACAGAGAACTAAGCACTCTATAAAGCTACATCAAAACCTTAACAGTTGACTGGGTCCAGTCACACCTTATCAATGCTGCGACATTTAAACATGGCTGTGGACATCGCATCTGCAGCTGGCAAAAAAAAAAGTGATTTAATACCATTTAAACATCTGAAGCCACACACATTTGTGAAACACGCACATGCATACGTATTATAGTATAATGGTCCTCAGACACTTTCATTAACCCCAATATGAGGCTTTGCACAGGGTAATTTTCATCTAGGTCTGAAAATAAACAACACACAGGCACACGCATGCTCACGTAATGCAAATGTGTCTATTGAGGTAAAAGTATTTGACTCTTTTCCATTATTCTTGATCAGTTAACCTTTAAGGCACCAGACTCTGATATTTAATAGGTAGTACGACTCCCTCTCACTCCTCTGTCAGAAAATCAATATAAGAATATAAAAAAAAGAACTTAAAAAATAATCATCTTGCTCATGTTTCTATGTTTGAGGTGTAAGAACCAGTAATTCTATATGTTTTCTAGATTTAACGTCTGCTTATTAAGTATTCAAATATGTAAACATGCTTTTGTTGTTTTCTGTAAGGGGCGAGCTCTAATCTAAAAATTCTTGATGACCTTAATGTTATAAGTACAAATATTTAGAATTATTATTATTATTATTATTATTATTTATTTATTTTTTTATTTATTTATTTATTTTTTTAAATTAACATTTATTTGCTTAATTATCCCTGCTGATCCCTGCTCTAAGATCTCGGCATCTGTCGCCTTCCTGCCACATGTGTGAAGTGATGACAACAACTATCATAATAACAACAAAACAAGCTCTGAGATAATGACTTCATATAAAATCATACTGAGGACAGACGTAGCACGGTGACTGGGGGGAGGACTTGTGTTTTGGTGTTAAATTGATTTTCTCTTCAAATAGAATTATGTGTGCTCTTCTTTCCCACCCAAAGCGTTACTATTTCATTTGTTCAGGATCAGTTCACTGGGACACTCCTGACACACCGCGGAGATACTTGAGAAACACAGAGATCACACACGGGTGCACATGCACGTTCTGAAGCCACAGTGGAGGAGAAATGACATGAAAATGTTCTGAAACACACACAGACCTCTGGTGTCCAACTGTCACTGTGTTCCAGGTGTTTTGGGCCTTACATCAATTTATTCAGAAATTACAAAAATGAAAAAAAAAATTAAATAGATAATGTTATTTAAATAAATAACAAATAAAATAACAACTGGTTTAAAAAAAATAAATCACATATGAACATAATTGAGTAAAGAAAAATAAATAGCTGGGAATGGCAAAACTGGTTTATGTCAGTAGAAAATTTGCTGTTGTGGATTAGAAAGAGGTGTGGATATCACAGTGAAAGTTAAGGATCCTAGTGGGTTTTGTTAGCTTTAAATGATTTATTGAAAACTTTTGCTGCTAGGATGACTTGTGCTAGCAATAGTGGGGTCACTTAATGATCATTAATATGAGGAAAACAGTTGGATGTCCTTCCTCTGCTTAGAATGCTTTATTCCTCCCTTCCTTTTTTTCGCATACACTAACTTTTTTTTGGCTGAGTTTACCTTCAACCTGTCGCAGTGATTGTATTTTTGGTGCTAAAAACACTTAAAACTTCCCCTCAAAACAAATTGCTCCCTATCATCTTCCTCGAAGCTACTCTTCTTGCAATGTGCAACAATTTTAACAAATCTCAAAAACACTCATTTTCTATTATCAAGTCGATCTTTGTTTTTGCATGCCATTTACGTCAACACATTAGCCACTACGGTTTAGAGAAAAGTTGTGACATCCTTTCAAGTACCCCTCAACCTGGTTTATATTTCAAATATGTCCCGGTCCCATATTTTGATATGCGTCAGCCCCCTGGGTGAGGCCCCCCACACCAGTAGCAGATTGCTGTGCTATCAGCATCTTTCCTTCGGCCGCCTCTCCTCCAATCCCCTCGTCACTCTTTAGGTTTCAAACTCCATTTGGCTGATCAATGGGCCTCAACTGGCCAAATGACTCTGAAATAGTTTGGACAGTTGTAGACAGCTTGTTGGAAAGCCAGCTGCCACATATCCCACTTATTTATTCATCTTACATTGATTAATGGAGAGGCAGGTCATGGGTCAACCTTTTATTGTTGAAGAAAGCCTGACCTGAAAACAAATAAGTACTGACAGGCGTCTTCTTCTTTTTAGCAATTGGACTCTTGCTTTGATTTAACTGTCCATAGTTAAACTAGAATAAGATCACATGTATTTCTATAACCATCGGCTAAAAACTGGAGCTAAATATTTAATGAGGGGTCATTTGAGAATGGAAAAGTGTACCAAATGATCTCTAAAGTGCAGACAAACCAGGCTCAGCAGGATTTGTTTGCTTTAACTCCCTCTAACAAGGCATTTAGCTAATTTACTTGTGCCAATTTTGAGCTAATCCATTATGGTCAGCATAATTTTGCATGACTTTGCTTTCATAAATATATTTTGAAATCATTATTACCTTTTTACTCTAAAGTTTAGACATAGTTTATAGCTAATACTATAATATGTTATGAACTTTCTAATTTTACTTCACCAATATGTCCCATGAAAAGCTGTCACCGCATGGAGGCATTCTTCAATAAATATTCTGGGTTGTTAGCTTTGCTTTTCCATAATGTGATAACCACTGGAAAATACCTGTAAATACTGCAAACCTTGCAAACATGTTCGTACCTCTTGAACTTGTTCACATTTTATAGTTACAACCATAAACTTTAACTTATTTTATTGTGATTTGAAGTGATAAAGTAGTACACAGTCTAAAATGAAAGGAAAATTATGCAGGCTTCTCGTTTTTTTATAAGTAAAAATCTGAAGAGAATGACAATTAGTATTTCCTCACCTTTGCTTTTTTAACCCTGGATATAACTCAGTGCAATCAACTTTACTGCTCACCTAACATTCTGTAAAAGTCTTGATGTGTTTTAAACTGAGGTTGGTCAGACTGAACGATATGATCTGGGCTCTAGTCTCGCAAATCAAACATTGCCTTCATTCTGCAAGTGTGTCAGTCTGCACTTCTATTGTTGTTCAATAATATCCTGTAAGTGGATTCTTTGTTAGAAACCTAATAACCTTCTAAGTCTACAACTGTTTTGGCCTGTTCCAGCAGCCGGTGCTCAACTCTTCTCCTCTCCTGCATTTTCTCACACTCATAAACACGTCACAGCACTGTCAGCCAGCACTCTGTCCCAATAATCTATTAAACATTTGCAGCAGCTGTAGAGAACTGTTCTGCATACACTTAACTAAAACTATCGACTTGTTATACTTTTGTGTATGTAGAATATATTTAAAACTGATACCAGGTGGTGGTGTTGGTGATTTTTGCTAAATTACTATTTAATCTTGTGCGTTAATAGCATGACTGCAGCATCTGCTTTCTGTGTGGTTTCCTGTGGAAGCAGGATGTGACACATAACTGAAACCAGCAGATTCAGTGACACATAGGGAGGGATCAGACTGGAACTTCAAATTATGGCACAAAGGCCTTTTTATAACTTTTGGATAAACATTTCTCTGAATATTTTGCCCTAAAACACTTATTTTATTTTTATGTTTTTTTTTTAAATTATCCTATTGCTTAATCCCTGTGGGGAACTGAACTGCTTCCATTTAGTCTGACCAGCTTTCCCGTCTCTGCTAAGGAAAATCGTCCCCACATCATGATGTTGCCAGTACCGTGATTCAAGAACACTAAACGTCTTGCAGTTGTTATGAACCAATGGCTTCAAGAGTAAGTGATGGTAGGTGGTAAGAGATAATTTCTGTGGAGTGCTTAATTAATTCTCAACAGATTTGAATATTTACAGCTCCTCCAGAGTTTTCATTGGTTCTCTCACAATCTTTTGCCTGTTTGTCTCATTAATACTCTCCTTTCTCTGCTTATCGGTAAAGTACAGAGCCACATCTTTGTAGGTTTGCATTTTTGCCATACTTTCCAATTTTGCATGGTGGATGGAACTGTGCTCTGTCATCTTTTGAATGCCTATGCTCTAAACGTCTTCACAACCGTATCCTTGACTTGTCTGATGTGTCTCTTGATGCTTGTGGTCTCTGTAACAGACCTCTAAAGACATTCAGACGGAATATTCATAACAGAATATTTAGCATAACAGAATGTAAAAAAAAAAAAAAACAAGCTTAATGGGTGTCAACACTGTTCCAAGGCCAACTCATATGCAGCATTTTACATGATCATAAGCAGATCAGCTTCAACAACTGAGAAAACAAGTTCATGTGGCATAATTTCTGCCTTATGAATGAAGATATTTTTCAATTTGAGAGCTTTTGATTCATCACATTACTTTCCAGATATCACATTTATCTTTTGTGAGTAGGTTCAGCCTTTCAAATGTTTGGCTCTGATATTCTTTTTTCTTTTTTTGCTGTCAATGGGTACATGTGTTACTTATGACACAACATATCATTCCACCAGATGATCGTGGACAGAAGCCTGCGTGACCCAAAGCTCAGCATCCCGCTCTGCTGATTGGCAGTAATGCTATTTAATCAAATGTCAAACAGCACAGGTTTATGATACACGCACCAACCTTTGAATCACTGCTTCCAGTGAACGGAATCTGCGTGCACTCAGCAAACAAACGTGCTGCAACACACACAAAAAAACCCTCTGCACACACGCAGGAGGCCTTTACCGGCCGGCCAGCACTTTTGAATCAATAATTTTAAGTCAAGTCAGAAACATTACTTTATCCAAAGTGCGTGCATGCGCACATGGACAGAAGGAGAAAAAGTCATCGCTTCACGTCTTGTTTATGTGCTTGTCATTTATTCGCTGTCTGCAGTAGAAATCCCTGAAAACATTCTTACATTTCAAAGACTCCCTTGCCATTTCAGAAATAATTGGCCTTGTGCTGAGCAGACTCCACGTCCAGCAAATTTTTACCCCCCACCCCCTCCACACACACACCCCCACGCACACACACACCCACACACGCACACACACACACACACACACACACACACACACACACACACACACACACACACACACACACACACACACACACACACACACACACACACACACACACACACATGGAACCAAGCTGCCAAAAGCTTACACTTTCTCTCTCTTTCCTTTACTGCTGACAATGTGTCAACATGTCCGTGTCAGCAACAATAACAATAAAACTGTTCAGTGTGAATGATTGAGATCTCACACTGGTCTGGTGCCTACAAGTTATAATACAATGAAATACAACAGGAAACATAGTCAGGTCTTGTACTGTCCAATTGATTGAGTTAAACTGAAAGCTATAATTTTTGGGTATGATATTACAATCTATTTTTTGATACACATTTTTAAGTAAAAATCTTAGCTTAATGCTTTGATTTTGTGCATTTCTGCCTGCATATAATGTCCTACAGGCCTCTGAGGGTGTTTGTGCTTATTACAGTAAAACTCACATCATTTTGACGTTTATCCTCATGTCGAATCAAGTCAAATTCACACAGCAAGAACTGCTGAGCTAAGGCAAAAATTAGAACAAGCTCATTGACTTTGTTTTGATTTCGTCCCCAGGCTCACTTCTTTCATTATCTCCTCATTTGTTCCTGTCCCCAAACTGGCTCCTGATGTTGCACACCTACTTTCAATCTCAGCAGCTGTCATAGATTTTATTTTTTATATAAAATGTAACAAAAAATAAAAAAAGGGTAATATGGTTTAGTCATTGGGGCTTTTACTGAAAAAAGTGCTGTGAACAAGAATACTAGTTTAATCGAAGGAGGGAGGGGGTGCTCACATTTAAAGTCTTGGTTTGGCAGTAAGAACAAAATCAAATGACATAAGCTTATTTATCTTTCAATAGTGACTTTTTATAGTCATTATAAAAAAAACTGTCATTTACAGATTTATAGGCAAACAATTTGGGCTTAACTGTATATTTTGTTCATCTCCGCCTGGTATTTTAATATACAATCAGAAACTTTTGTAATTCTGTATCTGGATTATATTGATGCACTGGCATCTTCAAGTGGACAAGGTCAAACAGCACTTGAATGGGGTGGGATAATTGTCTGGTGGACTCAAGAAATTAGTGTGGTTGGTCAAACTGCTAAACCAGTGACCAACGGTTTTTGGTCAATGAAGAGTGGTGTTCTCCAATTCTTAATTTCTTCCATTACTGCTATAATTCCGCCCTACATAACAAGTTTATTGTCTTCCATACATAATATATCTTTAACACCATAGAAAACAAAGCAAAGAACTAAAAACTCTGCATTCTACCACATGGAACATAAATATAACCTTATATTTCTTCAGCAACAAGGTCCATTCTTTAAAAATCTAAATATTGTAACAATATACAACAGGTGACAGGAGAATTAGCATTATTTTTGTGTTGTTTTTGGTGTAGATATCATGAGATGGAAACCAATGTCAACTAGAGTTTTAAACTTAGAATACAATCAAAATATTGGAAGCTAATTTCTAATCCTTTTTATGGAGTTTCAGTTTTTAATACAGAAATGTACTTTGAGGCAAGTTATATATAAAGTATGAAAAGGGTCTGAACTGAAAAGGGTTAAATCACATACTGTAGCATTACAGAGGGTCTTTTATCCTACCGTAAGAGTTTACATAGCTTAAAGAAATGTCCTCATTGTTATGTATTTTATGACATAGGGAGCATTTTTTTAATCTTGTAATACACAATATGACATTTGTGTTCAGCCATCTAAGTGGCATTGGAGAGGAAAAGTTTCAGAACAATACATACAATTTTAACTGATAAAAAATGGACTATAAGCCTATAAATAAACAAATCAAGCTCCACTTTTGTGCAACCACTAGAAATAAATGCTCATTTGTATTTCTCAATTTGCCATTCAGCAAAAATATTCACATATATACACAGACATATCCTACACAGATTATTTAATCTCAAAACACTTAAATGGCTTCAGCAGTTCCCTACAACCAAGTAATAAAATATCTCCAGTGTGCCTTCTGATCAATGGAGGAGAGAAGAGACACAAGCTGGCAGGGTTAATGGGCCTCATTCCACTTAAATGCCATATGAGTTACTCTAGGGAACCGGAGCTGGCGGGAGAGCAGACGGAGAAAAAAACGGAACTGGAAAAGGGGACTTTTACCAAATAACAGAAGAGGAGAGATGGATGAATAGATTACATATGTAGTGAGAGAAGCAGGGATAAGTATGAAGGGGAAAGGGAATGAAGAGCACACTAAAGGAAAGGGAGGGGGTCTGAAAAGCAGCAAGAAAGACAGAGATAAAGGAGAGTAATGAACTAAGAAAGGGCGAAGAGTTGGGGAGGGCAAGGAAATACCTCCAGCTGGAGAGAAAAGGAAGAAGAGATGGTTGGGATGATGGATGATAAACTAAGATCTAAAATTTAGAAAAATCATATTGAAAACATATAATTTTATTTTAAATATAATTAACTTATAATGCAAAGTGATGGAAACAATTGGGAAAGTTTTCAGCAACTTTTAGAGACATTAACATTACAAATAAGTAAACTGAAGTAGTTTGGTGGTAGGAATAGATTTTCAATACTTTTGAGCAATGCGTAGTTGATTTGGTTTGTAAAACAACAAAAAATCCAAATAGTAGTAGTTCCTGGATCCAAATAGCAATTATGCCAGATAACATGCGTAGAAAGGTTATATGGATAAAAAATTCACCTCAGATATGAAAAAACAAAAATAATATAGAGCATTACAGTGTTGGCTGCTACAAGGCATCTGCTAAACTAGAAATTATTGGAGATCTTATATTGTACAGATGTATTTTAATATATTTAATCAAGATTTAGGGAAACACACACACAAAAAAATTACATCCACTTTGCACATTACAAAGTGTGCATACTAATTACCACTGCAAATTTAAGATCGTGTAATGAATACATTTATTTAAATTTTTGTAAACTGAACTTCAAGCTAGTCCTTGGAAAGAGTTTTCCTACGTTAGTGCAAATTAAATGAACTTTGGTTGTGCAAGATGAATACAGTGTTTAACACTAAAATATACTTTCAAAGACCAAATCAATGTTAATGCAGGAGTTCTGAAAGTGGCAACATGACTTTTTACATTTACATTGGGACTGACTATGGAAACATACACACGTGCATTTATATAAAATATGCATGTTTGCACATGGTACTCGTATGGAATTTTACCTGGCCACAGAGAAAATATATGCAAGAACAACATAGACATTACAAATTCACACAGACGAGTGCACAGACATACACAAACATGCATATGCTCTGTCAATAGTCATTGGGCATGCAGGCAGAGATTAGCCGGTATCAGGAAAACAAAGGTGTCCCCTCCTTTGGCAGCCCGACTTCCTCCTCATCAAACCTAAGACCAAGTATTGATTTTTTTTCCCAAAGACCTCATTCTCTCTCCCGCTGCCTGTGCTCCTGTTTAACTTGTAGTCCAGGCAAAATTTGAGGCACTCGAGGTACATATGCACCGAGGAGGAACAAGGAAGTGTAGCAGACCTACAACAAACTACATGCACAGTCACAAACACCCTGCAACCTCTCTCTTTGAACTCGGGTTCAGCGAAGGATGCGTGTGTCTGTCGCCTCTTGTGCTAGAAGTACAAAGTGGGGGTCCTCGGTTGCACTCGGGTAAAACTGCAAGGCAAATTAAATCAATGGGATTCCCACTGGCAGATGGCTCACTTTAACACTCAGTTAGCCTTTAGATAATTGAGGCATTGACTCTGCAGCGGTCATAAAAAACGGATGGCTTGTTTATACGTTTCACTGGAATAGATCAGCAGAGGTTAAATAAATGAAATCCCATTTGTCGGGGAGTGGAACCCCAGTAATAATAAATGCCCCCTCTTTTTCTTTCCTTCCAACACCCCCCTCCCCCTCTCCTCCCCCCAATGCAAACAGCTTCTCTGTTTGGCCTCATAAATAGAGAAGGAGAGGAAAGATGTTACCCACTCGCCCCTGCCTTCCGCACAGAAGCGCCACAATGCCATCCTGCCATTGATAGGGTAGTCCTGCTTAATGAAATGGTCCATCCTTCCCTCTACGCTGCTTGTTTTTTGGTCCTCCTCCCTCCTGCACACAGTGTGATAAGTAGCAAACCAGTGAAGCCTGTAATTACAATCTTACCGAGGAACCCTAGCTCAATCTGTGAATAAATCTCGCCATCCAATTACAAGATGTAATAATTTTGCAGTCAAGCTGGTAATGAGGTCTAATACTCATGCATGTGATAATCCCCCCTGGATGCTGACTCTATCAGATGTTAGCTTTGTAATTATACTGGCAGAAAATCATTATTTCATGTTCAGCAGAAAAATGAGCTTGGTGGGGGAAGTTAATTTTCTCTATGCTCTGTGAAGCATAGACTAAATTTTAATGATCTAATCATTACCCCCGACTATCCCCGTCTGCAATTGACCCATGTTACTTGTGTGAGGCAACATTTTACTCGTTTAAGAGTCCCTGATATGCAGTAAGGTTTGCCAGGTAAGAGCCTTTTTATTTAGTAATTATACCACAATAAAACTATTATGCTAATGATATGGAAATTGATATCATTGGGCCACAGTGTCATTTAATAGGTGCATGGAACATAAATCACAATTTTAATTGTACGGTGTTAACATTTCCACATTATTGCTTTGTGTTATCTATATGTGTGTGTGTGTGTGTGTGTGTGTGTGTGTGTGTGTGTATGCGTGTAGGTACGCGTGCATGTCTGTGTTTATTTGGGTTTGAAGGGTTGATTCCGAAAAGAAAAGGTCACTCTCTCCTATCTGCAAGCTTAAAAACATGTCGCTTTTTTTTTATTGGTTATTTGCAGATCGTTTTTAAAGCTTAATGCTTGAAATACCTGAATCTTACACTGAAGATATGAGCTGATTTTAGTGGTAAACTGTAGAGCGGTAAACAGATCACACATAACATACAGACTTTATAACTGCCATTACTTATATTCTGTACCTTGCACTTTAACCAGGCTCTATCACAGGCCTAAATGAATTGGAGCCTCTATTAAGTGATGTCACAACACCATGGTGTATGTGCAATAGCAACATATTTACTTTTATTTGTTTCTCACTTTGGTAGAGGTTATGATTTTTTGTGTCTTTTCACATGGTAAAACATGACAGGACATCAAAAAGTAACCATGTTGCAAATATTCAGGCATTGCATTGAATTCTGTGTTGTTTTTATAATGTTACAATAATGTTGTATGTTTGAAATTACATCATTATGTAACGATCCCAACATTTGACATCACTAAAATAAATATATTTGCATCAAGCCTTAAAATAAACTATTGATTGTAAAAAAAAGTAAATAAATAAACAATCCTGTGAAAAAAATAATATGGCGAACATTGAAAAACTCCAAGCATAATTGTAGTACACTTTTTTTTTCCCCCTTAATAGCAGATTTATTAAGGACGCAGCCCTCTGCTGTGTCCTTGTGGAAAACCGAGAGCAGCAGAGATACCAGCGGCTTATAGCCTGGTGCGGCTTATATATGTATACGTTTCCAGTTTTTTTCAGAAAATTGTAGGTGCGGCTTATAGTAAGGTGCACTTTATTGTCTGGAAAATACGGTAGTTCCTTTTCATTGTCGCCATAAGTTTATCTAGGACGAGTAACAGTTGAACATAAATTAATAAATTAATTAAATTTGAAGTTTGAGTTCTCAAAACAAATTCACCAAAAATTAATCCACATGCAAAATTAAGCTGCCTTCTATAAATTCTCTTTTTCACTCATTTCTGTATGACAAAATGAAATTGATCCATGCAAGCAACATTTTCTGTACATTATTCAATTCTTGTGTGTATTTTTTTTTAACTACAAACCTGTGATTTTACAGTGTTGACAGTTCTTTTCTACAGTTTTTTTTTCTTCCACCTTTAAGGCTGTGCTCTCAGCTTTTGACTATCTTTGTGTACTTGGGTTTTCTGAGATGTTGTGGATTACTCGGGTTACTGCAGGGCCACAACGAGCAGTTGCGGAAACCCGATAAAACAACGACAGGACAACATGCCTATAACACCACATGAGCAGACAGCAGAGAGAGGTGTAATGCTACACGGGGGTGTAGAAGGGCAAGCAAACGTGGCATGCACGTAGTGATACAATCTGAGCTCAGCTGTCCAGTAGGTCATGGCTGGCGGAGCACGAGATATGGCTGTTAATAGAGATGATTGATTATAGCGGGGCGACCCAGTAGCTTTTGATACATGAGAAATTATTAAACAGGTTTTCAGCTTCTTTCATGGAAGCTGTTGTGAGATGTGATAGAGTCAGATTCAGAGGATTAAAGCGCAGATAATATACTGACAACGGAAGGCAAAGGTTAGGGCTTGTGACAGATGTTAGCCTAATCTGAATGTCTGTAAATGTCAGAGATTACTGTGTGTTTTGAGTCCCAAGTAAAGTTCAGGTGAATTTGTTGTTGTTTCCACTTTGTGATAAAAATCCAAAGCAACAAAGTTATCTTACTGTTGTTTTGACTTGCTTATGCATGCATAAATATGACTGTGTTTGGATGGTTTGGATGGACACTGCTGTGATTTTGCACAATACCACTGTGCTTTATATGAACAGAATCTGGACACAAATGTTCTATGTTTATTGTGGATCTCTTCTCTCTGGGTACTCCGAGATTCTTCCTCAGTCCAAAAATGTATTAATTTCTCTAAATTAGGTAAGCGTGTGTGTGTGCAGGTGGGTATTTGTCTATATGTCTCTTTGCTGCCCTGTGATGGATTGGCAACCTGTCCAGAGAATTCCCCATGTCTTGTCCAGTGACCCCTGGAGATGGGCAGTTCCCCAGCAACACTGCATTGGTAAATGAGTGTAGATGATAGATGGATGAAATTGCAATGTTTTCTAATTGCTTTCATTTTGGCTGACATCTTTAATACGCATCACAATAAAACTTTTTCAGTTTGTTTTATAAAATCAGAATAGATAGCTTGAAATGTTATATAAGTAAACTGATGACCATGGTGAGGTAATTTATTCTCATGATTTGTGTTGGCTCAGTTTTTTTGTGCAGCCTCATTTGGTGAATGTGTTGCTGCGGCAGTTGAACCTTATTGAGTAAATGAATAATTATTTATTATTAGCTTGCATTACAGGAATGGGTAGTAACTAGTCACACTTGCTCAGTTTAATTTATTTGAGTAACTTTTTGAGATAAATGCCCTTCTAGGAGTTATTTTTACTGCATCATACTTTTGCAACTACTTGAATAATACCCAAAATTGACTTTCTATTTGTTAGCAAGTTCATTGATCAAATGTTATTTTCCATCTGCTGAGCCTGTTGTGTCATTTGGAGGTGAAGTAGACATACAGTAAACAGTAGACAGTAAACAGCAGAGCATAAATATTATCATTTCTTTTTAGTACCGTTAGCATACCATAAATTGTATGTGAACCAGAGGTTGAGAAACCGTATAGAAATCTTTTTTTTCAATGCAAAATTCCCATTGCAGAATTGCTGGCCGATTGTTAGTTTCCTCTCAAAGTCACTATGTATAGTACTTTCTGATACTGGTATTTATCTAGAAGAGGACACCTTATCACATGTTTGATATGCAAAAATGTAAACATATTTGAGACTTTCCCATGCCCTTGACATAGTCACTCCTGTAGCAGGGACATCACAATCTAAGCAGATTATGTTTTCATATGTGCAAAGAGTGATATTGAAATCAGCATGCACTGTGCAGTGGCCCGGTTATTCACCTTTTTCTCAGAGTGATGGATGTGCATCCTTCCCTAAACTGATAAGAGTCATTATTTTATGATCAACCATCCATTGTGTAGCTTATATTAAGTTGTCCTCCTGAATAAGGGTCACTAAATCGTCCGGATGGTCTCATGATTTATTTTTACAATATAACGTCTAGCCCCCCCCTCCCCCGTTTTGTGAATTTCTGCTTATTAATATAAAAACTCAAAATTTGTGGCCTCTTGAATTCAGTCTTTATCTTTATGCTATAGTTTTTGAATATAAAAAAATGGTGCATGCGTGTCATATGGAATTTATTTAGAGTTTTGGTCACACTTGGAAAGTTCAGCAGATGGTGCATCGACAGCGTTCAGGCTCTTCTACGATCAAACAGGCCCGCACACACTCGTGTGAGCGCGCACAAACACTTGCACACAACACTATGAAAAGAGCTGAGTAGACTGAGAGCCCTTTGTATTCTTTGGTAGCCCCCCCCATTCCCTCTCCTTGTGCCGTTGTATGCATTATCTTTATGCCTTCCCATCTCCGGACACAACGCCTCTTGTTTCGCCATTTTAAACAGATCTAATCAGCGGTGTGTTAAACAAGAGTAGATCTTTTATGCATTGGGTGTTAGGACAAGCAAATCACCGCTGTAGATCAACCGAATAAACAACTCCACCCTGATTCAATTACAACAGCTGGGGTCTGTGCTTTTATCTGGCGCGGACATCATTTCAATCAAAATGTAAAATAATCCAATCCAATAGATGCAATAGCTGAGATAGGATACAGACTGCTGAGCTTAGTTGTTTTATTAAAAAAAAAAAAAGGGAAGGAATACAAGGCATTCTCCTCCGGTTCTTACACTCTTCCTTTGACAGCTATCAAGAAGTTCCCATTCCCAAACTCCATTACCTTGTGTAATAGCATTCAAAACTGAATTGAAAGAAAGAAGATGGAGAGATTGTTGGTTATATTTTTATTACCCAAAGCTGTTTTCCAAGACACAGCCTGGTGCACTTTTCTTCAGTTAATTAACATCTGCATCATTTTTTTTTTTTTCCTGCTGGCCTTATGGACCCCGTGCCTTTTTGTCTTACGGGCAACAACAGCTATTGCATAACATCATACTTAGCAGGGAATTGAAAAGTCCACATAGATGATATTAATGGCAAATTAATGTAAATGTTTTTTTTTCCCTCCATAAGTTATGGATTTGATGTCAATAGGATACAGGCCACTGCACGTTAGTCCCTTTTAATTAACTGAACAGAATGCACCATGACAGAAATTTGAAATAATCTTGAGAAGAGAGAGAGAGAGAGTTACAGTAAGAGAAGGAGTGAGAGATTTCTCTCAATAATAATGTTCAAGGAAATTGAATGTAGGAGAACGTACAACAGTGTTAATAATACGCTCTGCTCTATCTACAATAATGTAATCTAATAGAAAGCAATTAATTTAAGACACAGGCCACTGCACTTTTTAGTCATTTAATTAACACACGGGATATTTGCAAAGAGTTGGAGTATAAAGTATTACACCTCCCCAGTCAGACCCTGAGATGTAGTGGCTAAACTCCCTCTAGGTAAATTATATATAGTGTAAGGCATAATTGAACAATTTCTTTTTATTGCGTGTAATAAATAATGTTAGATGCACTGTATACTCCAGTCAGTAACAGCTAGGGGGTCATGCTTGGACTGATACATTTTGGGTGGTACACATCAAGAAGTGATGTTCACTTGTTGTTTCCTTCAGATCATTTGTTCATAAAGAGATGATCAATGTGATCTTATCTGTTTGTATCACTGATGTGGTTGGTAAGTGTCCAAAACTCACCAGAAAGTACTATTCCAGCTTTTTCTGATGTAAAGAACATTGTGTTAGTATAGGGATAGTCAATGGTGAAACAGAAAATTCTAACTTTATATGTAGCTGAGTTTTTCTTATTAACTTCTTGTTTGTTTTCATTTTTTTTCTCTTTAATTATCTATCCGCTTCTTTGAATTTGTGGCACTTTTGAAAATTGAGGAAAAACAAGCAAAAGATTAAATAAAAACATAGGAAAGCCAGATCATTTCTAGACTAGTTCAGTTCAGCCCAGAGGGTGGCATCAAGTTAATTTGAGTGCAAATTTCAGAATTTCTTACTTGATTGAAAGACCACATGGGTATCTTGAAACTGCCCTTATGGAGTTTACAATGTCTGAGCAGACTGAAGCAAGCCTCACTCCCTATAAAGATCCTCCCAAAATAAAGAGCTATGATTATGTGTTGTACTACAACATGGCAGACATGACAGTCCTGCACTTTATATTTTATATTCATATTTATATTCATATTTTATTTTATTCTGGAGTAACCTCACAACATTGGAACCTCAAAACATTGTCCTGAGCCGTATGCAACGAAATTTCGTTCTGTATACACCCTGTGCATGCAAAATGACAATAAAGTCAGTCTAAGTCTAAGTCAGCCTCGCAGAGGATAGTGAGGAAACTTGAAAAGGACATTTGAGAATCCGTACCATCTGTCCAGGATCTGTTTCGGAGTTACTGCGAGAATTAGACTCTAAGAATTACTAGAAACTGTTCACATCTTTTCCATGTAGTGTCAGAAGTACTGCCAATGAGCAAGATTACATTCTGTACAGCATTGGACTATTTCTTTAATTTTTATGTATTAAATGTATTTATTTTTGTAGACATTTGAATGTCTACCAATCCTTTGAGGGAATAATGTTGGTCTAAAATAGTCTGGCAGATAGCATCTCTGTCTGAACTTTTCTCTTGTTTAAAGGAATTTTTTCTCTTCACTGTAACTTCCCATTATTCCCTTCATCAGGATGGCAACAACTGTACACACTCTTCCCTATCCGAAATCTCTACTTGTTTATTTTTATTTTTTTCCCAGTAACTTGATATTTTTTAACTGTCAACAGGTCCATCCATCGCAAAACCAAATTTCTCGTTTCTGTTTCTACAGATAAAATTGGTACACCATCACTTCTACTGTCAGTTGATGCACGTCATGCAATATTTGACAATAAACGTTTCTTACGTTTGTATCATAATTGAAACATATTCGGTGTAAGCATGTAGAAAATATTGTTATAATATTTCATTATTAAATAGTTCACTTACTTCAGTAACTCAATTCACTAAATGAAACGCAGTACACAAATTACATAGACTGATGTTTTTAAAACTGTATCTATTAATGATTCAGATTTTCTGCTTACTGCTAATGAACAAATAACATTTAAGTTAAAAAACAAGATTACTTCCAAAAGGTATTTTTAATCTCAGAAACAAGTCTCATCTGAACGCCTTCAAATTACATATTCCAATTTATTGAATATGACTGATACTGAGTTATATTTGGGTTTTGCACTTTAAAGAACATAAAGACATAAAAAAAAAATCTCCCTGCTGACTCTGTCAAATGTACTTGTAAAACTGATACACTTGCACTTAGTTGTTGAAGTTTCACCTATATTAAAAGCTCAAGTAAGAACGTGTGTAGAGCTCCTTCTTTGTTTTACATTGTTACAGTAAAGGTTACAGAAGCAAGGAGGAGAGTCAAGCTGCCACTTTTCCACCTCTCTCACACCCAAACAAGCATTTGATAATTCATCACCAGGCCATGACAGATGAGTCCTGCTGGTGAATATTATAAAATGTCTCAAATCTCATATATATGCTAATAGTACGCTGAGACCGGTTGGGCAGTGCGGCAAACTTTGTCATCTGCTCTTGCTACTACAACTACGGAGTGAAAGTGTGAAAGTGGAGACGACAAGTCATTGGACGTCAACAATTTATAATCAAACGACTCTACTTTTAGATGCAGAAAAATCAAGAAAGATAGAGGCTTTGTTGCCATAGCAGGATAGAAGGAAAAGGTGGCAAAGCCAGTTTTTTTCCCTTTTTTTATTAATTCTGAAAATGCACAATACATATGAAATGTTGACGTTCCGACCATAAAAGGTATCAAATCAGTCTTTGCAGCACCTTGAAGTTGCCTTGCATTGTAATTAATTTCATTTTCATTTTGATTTATGGCTTTTAGTGAGATTATGCACGACACACACACTTTGGGATGCTGCACTTATCTGCTTTCTGTGTCCTGCAATTTTTTTTAATGATGATACAATGCCATTCTCTTCCAAGGCTAACCCAAATCAAAAGGGGGGAAAAAACAATTATTATTTCACTGATAGTTGGTGATGTTATTATTTTACAGCACATGCTTACAATGATAAACTGAATTGAATAATTGAAATGGATTCTCTGTGCCCATCTATCAATTTCAAATAAGTTGCTTGCTCAAATAAGTTGCTTTCTCACTATCTGGAATTATATTTTTCATCTGCTTTCCTTGTACAATGCATGCTATTTGTCAACTATGCTAATATTCCTAAAGCCTCAGAAAATGAATTGTGCATAAAAGCATAAGTAAATAGGAAAAACGTGTATTTGCATTTGAATTGTGTTTTACCAGCTAGTATTATAATCACTCCATTCAAACAAGGACTGCAAGATGCTGCTTATTATCTTTACCTACAGCATTCTATAGAACATCTGTATGTCTTCACAAAACATAGTGAAACTAAAAATATAATTACTCAAAACCCACAATTCCTTGTTCTGTTCTGTGAAAAGATAATATCAACAAAACACAGTGATTTTTTACATGCATTAAACATGTCAAATATAAAATTGCAGTTTTCAATGTGTCCCCTGTACTAAAAAAAAAAAAAACATTTAAGTTTCTGATAAAAATCTTAGGAAAAAAAAGAAATAAAGCTAAATTTGTCACCAATCGGTTTTAAATGGACAAAAGCTATAATTAAAATTGTTGCTTCAACAATAGTGAACATAGGAAAAAGAGAAAGAGGAAGTGAAAACATAATGTTACAACAAAACATAGAAATTACTGTTTAAGGGAGCAGAGATTAGTGTTACTTAATCTCATGTGAAGAAATGTGGGTTTACCTTCCTAAAATAATGACCAAAAAATGACTTGGGCAAAACAAACATTAATGCCAAAAAATAATCTAGGTCACTGTTTTAGGAATTGTGACGATATGCAAGTTTCTTGTGTTTAAACTGAAATTATTGTATATTACAAAAGTCATCACACGTCTTGAATTACAACATACCACGGTTCAGCAAATTGTTCTCACTGTCAGTCACTATGGAAACGTCCTTTTTGATCAAACCAGAACAGTGATCTGTTTCAAAAAAAAGTTTCTTTCCTCTTCCTGGTATTCATTTTCCTGCTCTGATCACTGTTAAGCAATGTTTTTCTATATTAAAAGCAAATCCTTGTGGTTAAGGACGCATCCGTCTTTAACTTTTGTATCTAACTCTTCACTGGCGTTGGCAAAAAAATTAGTCATTCCCCTTTGCATATTTTCACATATTCCTCAACTTGATTTCAGTCTTCTGGATTACTGAATCTCATTTGGTTTCTTTCTTATTTACTTTCCTTCTACCGCTGTGCAAAATAGAAACCAAAGGTCCTGTCTATCTGACAACCCCCACAGTTTAGCCACATTTAAAACAACAGCCAATCTTCCGGGCATTTATCTTTGCTTTCCCTGGAATAATTTGCTGGAGCACACAGGCCTGAATAAATGGGTCTGGTTGGCGTTAAGTGCTCTAAAAGTGTCCAGGGATTTGAACAAGGAAAAGAGAGTACGGGCTAGATATAGAGTGAAGGGGAAAAAAATAATAGATAGTGGAGAGAGAGAGGGGTAAAGAATGGAGAACTTTATTCTTACTCCCCCTCTTGCATCCTTCTCATCATCTATACCCTTGCTTAACATCCAATCCTCCCTCCCTGCCTGTTCCATTACGCCTCAGTGGTAGAATGATGATGAATCACCTAGCTGCAAGGAAGCAAAATATATCAAGTCCAGGTTGGTCTGGGAATTGGTTAAGTACTTCTGCAGAGCCCTGACCTCATAATCGCTTTGAGACTGCACGGATCTCCTGATTTATAAAGTAGCCATTGATTAATGCCCTTTTAAGTGGACAAGGCAGACCACAGATGCAGGAACCAAGCTTGTAAAAAAATTTTAAAAAAGGGCATACTGTGTGTATGCGGGGGTGGGTGTGAGTGTGTTTGTGTGTCTGCAAGAAAGAGGTAAAGGTAGCTGCAAATGGAATAATATGTAGCCACTGTGCAATCTTAAAGCTTCTCAGGAAAGGTGAATGTGGCAGCGACAGATTCTTGCTAGTCAAATCTTCTTGGCTATAAATCATTGCCATTTGACACCAGCAGCTACCTGCTTCCCAAAGCCTGTCTAAAGCCTGTGTTGGGCAACACGGAGCAGTTTAAATACATCTTGTCAGACAGATAGACATGGTCACTGCTGTTGCATCACAATAAGTGTTAGCATAAACTCACTGCATAAAATTATAGATAGTATATATAAATAGTGTGCCAACAAACCCTAAACCGAGTACCTGAATGGCAGCAAGTCAAGTCTGACTTTATTTGCTAATACGTGCACTTTAGAATTACACATTATGAACAGATAATTAAAGGTAAAACTTTTTGAGTGTTTTCTTATTTTTGCCATTTTATTGCAAGTATCCTTACTAGGAACATTTAGCCTAACTACTGTAGTATAGACTTAAATGCATGTCTACTACAACACGTCTTTATTCCAGAAAGAGGTCGAGTTTTTAATCAGGATTTCTTGTTTAGGTTTAAAGCATATTTGATTTGTCCTTTCTGTCTTCCAAGTAAGACGGGTGCAAAACCAGATTGCATCCACAAATTATTTAGTAGTGTCTTAATGACATCTAGTAAAAGTTTTGATCATCTCCTTGAGACATAATATTGCATGTTAGGATCTTAAAGTTTTCATATTTTGCCACCTGGAGAGATAACTATTAGATGCTGGGTGTCTCAACATGTTTCATTGCATTTGTTCTGTTCACTGGATTGTATATGGGGGCCTTATTGCACTAATCAGACACATTTAAAGGATTATCTGTCATGTTATTGTCTGAACACTTAATGTGCTGTAATGCTGCTTGAACATTCAGTGATTACTGCCGTTTGTTTAAGACAGACTGACCAATGCTCTTAGCTCTTTCTTTAGCAAATAAGTGAACAAAGTTCTTCACTTTTGCCAGCTGTGTCACTCTGCCAAGAAATTTTCTGAAAGACTACAACAGCTGGAAGTCTGTCTAAATAACAGGCTAAGATAAATTTAATAGATATATTTTATGCAAAATCCATTTTTTGAGCCCATAAATACATAGTTGTGCACTTGGATTCTCTCGGAGTGCAGAAAAAATAACATTTAGTTTTTCCTGGTACTGCATACATGTAGATATCTATATTCTATTTGGATCATATTTTTTTATCTGATCAGTTTTCTATAGTCCATGTTTTTTGTCTTTTCAGTAATAACGTCACAGTATTTGCTGTGGAACTTCTAAACAATGTCATGAACTTCTGCTGGACCAATTTTGTAAATCTGTCAAAAAATGCCAACCCCCAGCATCAGACCCTCTTCAAAGTACCTGGTTAAATTTAGCTTTTTTTGGAAATGTACCGGTACCCACATCAGTGGGGAAAGTCCTTCAAGGACGTGCTTCATCAACCTCTGCTGGTACCAAACAGGATTTTCCAAAAATACTTTACCTGATTGAGGGATCATTTCCATCTGTCTGTTCTTATGGAGCAAAAGAGTAAGCTGCAAATAACACTCAAATGATAACAAGCTTAAGCTTATTTTAGACATAAATATAATGTGTGTTAATATTATGCCCTGACCACTGTTTGGATAGCAGCAGCATCAGATTTTCTGCTTATATTAATGCCGTGTGCTCACTTTTAGCTTGTTGAGGACATACATGTGCTGCAAGTTTTGAATATTATTATCACATAAACGGTTTGGAAATGTTTTTGCCGGGTTTTTTTGTTTAGTGATCTTTAGTGGTTCACCCGCCGTGTTGAGGACTGTCTACAAGATAATTGTCAATCTTTATGATTGTGTATTCCATAAGATGGGTTAACAAAAGCAATAATGCATTTAAAAGTATGTCTAATGGCTTTCCAACAAACCAAAAATGCATTATCATCACCTGCCAGTAGTATTTATTAACATTTGGTGAAATAATTATTTGAAATATATCTCTCAAATAGAATTGATCTGTATCACGTTTCTTAAGTTTTGCAATTCTGAGCATTTTTTCCCCCTATTATCTTAATTTAATTTGCATATGTGCATATGCGATTTCCGCTATGTCTCGTTTCATCCTAATACTGCATGTTGATAAATTTTAATTGTGGAATGCCCTGGCAGCCACAGGTCAAGTTAGAAGACGTCATGTAGGGTCAGAGAGCGAAGTCTGTCCCTGTTTTGGCATAAAACTTTGGACGCAGACACCTCCTGATCTCATTAGGGGACTAATTAGACAATGTCACTTTCTATTTCAGAGACACTTTCTTTGGCAGTGACTCCACTTGACTGTCTCTCTCTTTATTTTATTATTATCATCCCTGTCTATTGTGTTAGAACCAGATGAAGGCTGATTACTTTACAAGGTAATTAATTGGTAAATTTGATGGTGGGAGGTGAAAATATTCAGAGAACCATTTCAGATGAGGTGGAAAGTTTAATCCAAAGTGTCAAAGTGGAAATATTTGATTTCAGCACCAAACGTAAAAGATAAGAAACGCTGACATGCAATCTTTATAGCATTATTTTTTAAAGAAAAGTGCTTAAATGAGAGATTTTGATGCATGTACATCATGCGAATACGACTTCTTGTGTTTATTGTGCACAGGTGAAAAAACTGAATAAAACAGGTGCGTCATTTTAATCAGACACACAGTGTTGACCAGGTTCCACTCCAGTAGAGTATAGTGCACCAATCTGATGAGGTGACATTTTGAAATCTATTTTTGTCAGCATAAAACTTTCCTCTCCTTGTCCCCTTCACAGCGCTGTGTTCCGTGATTGACGGATCACTCTTTGGGTTCTGGGAGAGGCTTTGAAAGGAAATTTTCCTCTTCCCTCCCCATGCCTCACCTGCAGCATGTGAGATGGCCTGGTGCGCGGTAGAGACGTGGCAAAGGCAGGGGACGAGACATCGCCTCGCAGTGGAAATGGCAGTGTCAATTAAATATCACTTTCAATTTCCTTGTTTTATGATCCCCAGGCTACTAAGCACCAATAATCCCCCCTCGGCAGGCCCTCCTACCTTGTCTTGAGGAAGATTGATTACACTTGTCGCCTTCTATAAAAAAGACATTTACATGAAAATAAGAAAACAACTTCTTTGTTTGCATGGAAGTGAATCAGGGAAAAAAGCAATTCCCAATTTGATTTTCATACAAAGGCGAGGCAAGATAACAATCTCATGGCGTCTCATCTGAGTGAGTTTTGGAGGTAGAGCAAAAAGGGGGGGTGAGGGGAAGGGGCAAAGACGTATGTAGATTGAATAAAGCTGGCAAATTATTTTCATGCTACGTTGATGGATGTTGTCTTCACTCACACAATGAAGATCTCTCAGATCCCGTAGTAGAGATGGCTTGCGACACAAATACTACAAGCAGTGGCCTCTGCTTATTTCTTTTCCTGGATGAAACGCAGATTTATAGCACGCAATAAATGCCCGGAAAAGTTTAACTGGCATTGTTTCTTCGTTTTTTCTTTTTTTTTTTTCTTTGTCTGAATCCATTTTAATACACACCATGGGAAGATTAGTGCATGCAGGCAACAAGCAGGTGTTATGTTTAAGAAATGATTACTTATTTGTATATTTATTTTCATTTCACCCTGCTTATTGTTGGTAGTAGTATTTCTATATTTCCTCGAAAGCACAAACTCTAAGCCACCTCCACCTGATGTTCTGAATATTGTTCAGGTGTTTATTCGTTCCCGGCAAAACTAAGTAAAGACCACAGAGCAGATTTACTACATGGGCTCCAAAAATGTATGTAAACACAGTTGTGCTTACTGTAACTGATACAACCCTACTGCTTCTGCAGACTCTCGCAGCAAAAACTGTCTGACTGCAGCTGCTGCTGTGACAAACTGCCGTTCACTGTCTTTTCTTTGCAAAAAACCAAACACTTTCCCCATCTAATGCAAAATGTTGCAATTGATCAGGAAAACATATAAGTCGGCTCTGCCTTTACTTTTAAGTAAAGGTGTCAAACAGCAGAGTTTTTCCAACATAAATAGGAATTGTTGGGTCCAGTCCAACAACCCAGATATACCTGATCAACCGTCAAGATATGTGCTATTAGAATACTCTGGATTCATAAAGAATAGGGCTTCAATGTTTTCTTTATATTATTTTTCCAAAGTTCCACAGTTTGACAGTCATACTTACAAAAAGTAGACTTTCTATCCAGTTATTCATCCTAGTTTAGCTTAAATTGATGGCCATGTCACTCCCATTAAACACATAATGCCTGGAATTGTGTTTTATTTGCAATCTTGTTTTTAATAATTGAAAAACAAAATCTGATTTTCTAGTATAGGAAGTTGTTTGATATGTTTAAGATTAATATTTAGTGTTACAAACATCCACAAGTTTTTGTGGACAGTTTATTGGGTTCTCTTTGCAGAACAATTTATTTTTTCATATTTTATTATAAATTTCATCTAGCAATGGTTTTCAAATAATTTAAAGAAAATTTTCAGAAATATCTATTTTTAAGCCCTAAGTCAAATATAAGTAGACCCGCCTAAAAATGTAACCCACATAATCTATATTTGTAAAGGCAATGCTTAAAAAGACCTGG
This sequence comes from Xiphophorus maculatus, assembly GCF_002775205.1. Classification (NCBI taxonomy): domain Eukaryota; kingdom Metazoa; phylum Chordata; class Actinopteri; order Cyprinodontiformes; family Poeciliidae; genus Xiphophorus; species Xiphophorus maculatus. Next base: position 21,972,587 of record NC_036445.1, read on the forward strand.
ATTTGTGTTCATGCTCAAGTTTCTTTGTTAGTTTCAAAAAAAGAACAAAAAGTTAAGCTGTTAAATTTTATCTAGAAAACTCTATGTGCTTACATTTGTATAAAAGCACGTAGACACGTTCTCCATTTACTTCTCTTGACATATTAAAAGTAATTCATATACAACACTGCCTTGCAGTGGCCAGATCCAAGGAGATCGCCAGCAGAAGCAGTCTTCTTTTATTATACCAGTTATTTCTACATGAGTGCTATGTTATGTTTCAGCTTTGCTAATGCAGAAAGAAAAATGTCTTTCAAAGAAAAAAAAGTAAAGAGACAAACTGAAAAAAAAAAACAACAGCATGAAGATACTGACTGAAAAGCAAACCCGGATTTTTACTGAGAGACTTTGTCAAAGCATAAAGGATACGGGTCAGACGGAGGAGGAAAAAGAAAAAAAAGGATTACAATGATACGGTCGCACATGGTTTCCATAGGTATTTCTCAAACAGTGGCAGGAGCAGGTGATATGTCCATGCATATATTGTAAACGGAGAGGAGAGATTAGTAAGGCCGAATCTCCTGTGTGCACCTTTAAGTCTCTTGTCAGAGCCGTAGATGCTCTGTAGTAACAGGGTGTGCTGAGCTTGTTTACACAAAGCATAAGAGCATCAATGTCCAATAAGTTGTGTGTCTCACATGGTCTTTCACTACTTAAACAAAGTCAGACCGGCTACATGAACAACTCAACTTCTACACACACGCACACGCACGCATTCATACACACAAAACAATATTAGGGCTTTGAACAGTGCGGTATTGTTGCACTCTGTGTGTGTGCCGCGATAAGCTAGGCTGCTAATGCCGAGGACAGGGCACTAATAAACAAACAGTGTTTAAATTGGCCTGAAAGGAATCAGTGGTGCGTAGGAATCACCCACCCAGTGCTTCAATGGCTTAATCTTCCTGCTCCTCACTCTTCTTTTGCACATTCTCACAGCAGATTAGGATGTAATGAACACAGAAGGAGACATTAGGATCCTTCATAGTACACCAGATTTACCTTCTGTGTTATTATTTGATGAGCTGCATTTCCAAACTAAAAAAAAGCACCAAAAACCTGAAAAGTATTAGTGAAAATATCACTGTTTTATTTAATCGTCATAGTTTTGGGTTTTAACAATGTTCCTGTTAAACTCAGTGTAACAGACTAATTTCTAAGCTGAGTGGAATTGTGTTTTTTTTTTTTTTCTTTTCTGAATTTAATATTTGCAACCTCACTGAGAGTTGAAGCATTACAGTGTATCTGTTGGCTGTAACTTTGTAACTGACTTATTGGCAACTAGAGGGCAGACCTGGCCACTTATGTTCACTGCACTATGTGCCTTTGTCCAACAATGTTTGAGCTAATGAAGGATATTAGCACAATACATTTTCACTTTAGGAAAATATATGCAGATCCATCCCATCACTTGTCAAACAATTTTGCCTTATCCACATATAACGCCTTGCCAACTGATTCAAAATCTTTGACCTTTTCTGCATTCATCTCATCCTCAAAATTCAGTCTACTTTTCTCAGACTTTAATGATATATATTAACACAATGTTGAATATAATTGTGAGCTAGAAAGAAAAAAAGATTATTTCAAAATATTTTATGAATACAAATCATTCTTCCTTACAACATAGCTCAAACTCAGTCAGATTGCATGGATAGTATTTGGAAATATCAGCTTTTAAGTCTTGCCTGCAAACACACAATTTGATTTAGGTCTGGACTTTGACTGGGCCATTCCATCCCTGCACAACATACTAATTCGGAATCATTATTCATAATTTAATGTAATTAATGTTGACATTTTTCCAAAGGAGTTACTCTATGCAATATATGCTTGGCCATAAGACTTATTCTCATGTATATTGAGGTTCAGCCTGCCAATAATGTATTTCTTAATGAGTTAAAGTTTTAATACTTTCTATATAGATGTTGATTTAGATATTTGTGATCCATATGCTAAAGCTCATTAACAGTAGTAAAAACACTGAAATGATGCAAAAGGTGGGGAAAAAATGGGCTCAATCATAAATAATATGATGACACCATTTAATAATAATATAACAAATTCATGCTACAATATTGTTCAACCCTAAGGTAGACCATTACATTGTAGCTGTTGCTGTATTAAGTGAAATCCATCTTTCCATTAATTCTGACAAGCTTACTGTTCCTGCTGAAGGAACATATCCTCACAGCATCATGATGCCACCACCGTGTAACACTGTTTAACAGTTTGAACAGTGTTACATGACATTTTAAACACTTGAAAATGTGCTTTTTATTTTGTCCTTGCTTCAAAATTTTTCACAAATTTTCATTTCATTTACATTCTTTGGTGTTTGTGGGGCCATTTATTTAGTAACAAATGTCTGATTTCTTTTACATGACAGGCATATTTATTTACTAATTAGGCTCTCTCTGAAGGTAATGGGTTTCCTTCAGAAACTGAGGTTTATATAAGGGTATTAGAGCAAAAGAGGTGGATACAAAACTTCCATATTATTGAAATTTAAAAACACTATGCATTCTTTTCCTCCCTCTGCGACTACTGCACTGTATGTTACTGCATCTAAAAGAATCTAATAAAACACAAAATGTTTGTGATTGTAAAAGTTACTTATTGCAAAAAATATCCTTTTACTGTTTCAAATTATATTTAGCTTGACGATTTTCCCCAAACAGGGTAATGAAAATGAGAATTCTGTATTTTTCTAGTACATGTTTTTTTTATTTTTTTATTTTCTGATTTACGAGCAGAATTTCAGCCGAGCATTACAACAAAGGAAAACTATTAGAGTCATGTGTTGTAAAGTATTAGCCGTTGTGCCATTTGCGGACATGCAGTGGAGAAAAAAAAACAAAAAAATTCTTGGTCCTTCCGGTAAACGATTCATCCTTTTTTTTTCCCAGAGCCCCCCTGCCCCATGTCAACTTTTCATGGTGCCTGTTTGGTTTCAAATGCTCTTTTCTCTTACCCCCTCTCAGGCAAGCCATAGTGTCCAAACTTGTCTACATTTGATTTTCGTGTTTTTGTGCATCGTAGATGTCCTTTTAAAAGGGCCGATCTCAAATAAGTCTTTATTCTTGTTTTGTCCGCTCATATTCTGTGTTTTCATGAACTCTGGCCTCAGCCATGGCAACAGCTAGAAAAATGTTAACGTTGATTGACGGGATTTAAAAAGGCTCCCTTCCCTGGTACGCATTTCAAACACTTTGGGAACAATGGGGCTTGGTGTGATTGAATTAATGAGGTATTGCCAACTGTCAAAAGAGCACACATACTTTACATAAACCTGATTATCTTTGCGTGGCAGAAATAGAAGAAAAGGAGGAAGCAGGGGAGAAGGAGGAGGATCGAGGTATGAGGAAGGAAGAGAAGAGTCTTTTTTTTATTATTATTTTTGGTGTGGCCAAAATAACATCAAAGTTTGGATATTAAGACAGAATATTCACAAATTAGTGATAATTTGTTGTTTCAGGCTCAGACTTACCACTTCCTCCTGCATCACTCCTTTGAGAGTCCCCCGAATACACAGACTTTAACAAATCTATTCAAAGAGCATCAGGCCCCAAGAACAACACACGTTTTCACAAGCCAGCAACCCCAAGCAGTGTTTTGTCGGGCCGCCATTGTTTTGCTTGAACCACACGGAGACCTCATCGTCTCTCCGACCTCAAGCCCCAGGAAAAGGAGCAGCAGTGCCCTTAGTGAACCCATGAAGTGTCACCCGGTGTGACTACCAAGACTCGCTCTTATTCTACTAACCCATTGAAACAGAAAAATAGAGTGGAGGAGTGTGGGGTGGGAGAGATGCTGGAAGAAGAGTGACGGGATTGGAAAAAAAGGTTCGCTGACTGAAATGCTCACCAGATCAGCAAAGTGAACCCTCGGAAACGTGAGCTAATTCACTATTTAATCCTTTTAGCTGCCATTCCCCACCCGCCCCCCACATCTATGCCACTGCTATCCTCGCTCAGCCCCCTGCCTCCGTCTCCCTTTCTTTTTATTCTCCCCCCTGTCTTTTAAACCTTCTTCTCCAAGCAAAAGTGTCAGCAAAAGTTCTTGTTGAGCAGCAGAAGAAGAGGCCGTGCCGACCGAGGCTTCCGGGAATGATTTTGTTTAGTGTGTGTTGCCTAAGTGGTAGGTGTAAATGTGAGGAGTGCTGAGTGCGTAGGCCGCTCCTCTACCTCTGTGGGTTTTTTTTTTTTTTTAGCTTGTGAAAAGCTCTGACAGCTGCTGTTAGATTTCTTGGGTTGTCAAAAGTCATCTTTGTTAGTTCTCCCAACCAATGAATGGCAGCGGATTAAAAAAAAGGAGAAAAAAAAGAGGCGGGTTTGCACATCAAGCCGTAGGTGGGCTTTGCTGCAAGTGGTTTCCATGAAGGAGAAAAAGAAAAATCTCATAACATTGCTCCAGGGGCCTCTGAAAGGAAAAGAAAATCACACATTACTCCGGAGGCCCTTATTGTCTTATGCACTAAATCCAAGCATATCAAATGCCTACAGATCCCCTCCTTCTTGCTTCTGAACTTAAACGTGAGAGCCTGCACAGGCAGATACAAATTGACTGCGAGGTTGCTGGAACATAAATTGAAATGGGAGGCATTGTTGTCAGTGAGTAATATACTTAGCATTATTCATAAAACAGAGAAGAAGAAAAAAGAAGAACGATTTCTGGCTGCCACTGAAAAAGAATGCACTTGAATGTTAAGATGACAGTGGAGTTACATATGGCCTAATGTGGATTTTTTTTTCTCCTTTTTTTTTATCTGCTGCAAGAGTCAGGAATATATATCCTCGGGGTTGTATCCACATTGGGTATCATTGTACTGATACCAACATAACAAATGACAGCCGTAATGACGTATTACAATCAGATTAGTAGGCAGTACAACTTTGAATAAATCATTGTGTTGATGCTTTTCTTGTTTTTTTGCTAGCTTTTTTACTCCCTAGCAATAAAAAAAAGTACAATGTAACATCTTATGAGAACATTTTTGAACCATCTGCTATTACTAAATTTAAGATAAAATATCGATTGGACAGAATATTCTTATTCATTTTATAAGATGTCCAATAAGGTAAAGAGTGAAACTCATTAGTATTTATGGGTTGTGTTATAAAAGAAAAAAAAAAAAAAAAACTTGGTAACTTAGGGGTTTTTCTGTATAGGAGAAAATAATACGGAAAAATTATTTATAGAAGTCTTAGTTTAATTTGTTTCTAGCTATTTAAATGGACCAAAGTCAAACTTGTTAAACTGAGTTTCTTCACCAAGGCATTTTGTGCCAATGAGCCAAAGCAATTCCTCTGTTTAAGCCATGGTTGTCCATGAAAAGGTTGGATTAGAATTGCCTATCTTATTAGAGTTGTTTAAAAATATGCGAATCCTCACATCAAATTTAGTAATTAAATCATAATAATTAGTTTATCAGTGTGTACAATTGTTTTCTTTTTAGTTTCCTTGAGTGAGTGTCTTTCAAGACTTTTTTTCTGAACCATAAGGGAAGTATTAATTAAAAATGTCAGCTGTTTGTTCCCAAGGAGTTCCTCTGGTTTTATTTCCCCACAAAAACATTTGATTGAAATGCTTCATACAATCTAGAAATCTTATTGCCAGTATCAACCTGTTTGTGTGTTAGCCTAAAAGTACTAGGTTAGTACTATCCCATAAAATCTTTATGTGGCACCTAAACTGGTTTTTAATGATTTCATCTCAAACATCTCATTCTCAACTAACTGCAGCCATCAGTTTTTTTTTTCAGGCTGTCATAGGACTCAGCAGTAAATTAGACAGAGGGCTGAGCAACAACTCCTTGACTTTTATTGAGGCTTGGGTCTAATTGTAATTCAAGGGACCAGAGCTTTTGTGTCATTGAATGCTTCATTTGCAGTTTGCAGTTTGCATGAACCCAGGAGACATTAACTCGGTCCCCTTCTCCATTCATTACAATGCTATTAGTCTCTGCGAATTGATCAATATATCATGTATAGAACATCTTGAATGTGGACGTCTGGCTCCTTTGTGAGTCCAGAGATAATGGTTTCCCCATTCAAGCTGGCTTGTAGGAACATGGAGATAAAGCAAGGCATAGAAGAGTTATACCGCTTAGAGCTATGGAGAGGGAGCTATCTCATCCAGATTATAAGTGGGTGAACTTAAAATGCATAAAAAGGGACAGTTTATTGTGAGGAGAAGAACAGCTCTGGAGGAGGATGTAAAGATCTGAGACTCAAACTGGCACCTTTTATTCTCCTCAGGCATTCAGGAGGAAAGAAATTCATCCATTCTCCTTTGCACGGCCTGATTGAGCTGGGCACGCTGTGATGCCATGCCAGCAAGTGCCGAAAAATAGAGCAAACATTGCCGAAATTAGAAGTTTAAATTTGCTTTCCCGTTTTCTGATGTAATTTAATAACGAAATGATTCATGCTTACATCATGTAATGTTTCAATTCACACCCATTGTTGGTTCACACAACAAAAAGGGACAATAAAATAGTTTTGAAATTTGGAGATCAATTTCTTTAACTGTCTGACAGAAAACCATCAAAATTGCCTTAATCCGTAAAATTAAAAAAAATAATAATTTAGGAAGACCCTAATATTCTGCAATAATTTGTTTATTATGTTTAAACAACATACTTGTTTAGCATAAACCAACCTAACAAAAAACAGAAACACAAACCACCTACACCATTCAGGTGATGTAGAAGCTGCAGTATGTAACTTTGATTCAAACAAATAAGACTTTTATGTATTTTTGTTAAAACTATCACCACATTGTGACAGTAAAATACAAGACACAACTCCCAGGCAAGTTAAATTTATTAGATTTGAGGATCAATTATTTTTTCCACACTGTGCAAGCTTGTTTTGCATGTGTTTTTTTCCCTTGTTAAATGAAAAACAACTTTTTGAATCCCAAGGTTTAGATATAGAATGATACATTACCAGAAACATCAGTTTTTTTATCCTAAAAATCAGGGACTAACTGCAGAAGGCATAATGAACTTTAATAAATGACACAATTTATATTCTTCTGGAAAAAAAGACATCATGGAACCATTATTACTTTGTAGGTATGTGTTAGCTAGCATATTGTGTGGCCATATTAATTAAATAATCACACGATTGCATCTGTCAGCAAAACATGGTGGACCTAATCTTAACTTGGAAGAAAGTGCCAAGCTTTGCTTTTCTTTCTTTGTTTTTACTTTGAGATTCCTTAGAATCTTTTGAAAAGTCAGCCAGGAAAACCTCAAATACAGTTATGGCAAAATGCAGGCATATGTACGTAATGATGAGAAGCAGAGATAATATTGCTTTGACCAACATACACTGAGAGATGAATAGATATATCTGATTAGCCTTGGTTTAAATGACCTATGCCTTGCAGTATCTAAATTATTGTGTATTTAGTCTATTTCAGTTGGGACTGTAATAGGATACAATGCACCTTGTCCTGCAACAGAAGCAGCCTTTCAGTGTCTCTCAGTCTTTCTGGGCCTCTTACTTTGTTAGTCCTGGAGAATTGATTTTTTTCCAAACACACAAATCAAAGGGCATAATGATTGGGTTGCAAAGAGAAAAGGTATACATGGCATTGTAATCAATTTGACTATTAACTAACCAATGTTTTTCTTTGCTCTACAAGAGTTTTTACTTTTATGTAATGCATTAGGAACACACAGTGGACTAATGACAACAATGTTATACAAAAACAGACGCTAAATTTGTGAACCCTTTGCAACTGAAATTAAAAAAAAAAAATTCCAGTTTAAACTAGTCACAACTTCATATTAGAGAAGCACTTGTCTTATAGCGTATTTCTGATCTCCAGTTTTCGTAATGTCTTGACTGATATAACCCAATTTTTATTTCACTTTAAGAACTATATGACATAATGTAAGATAGAAACTGGTTCTATCAGGGGCAGAGGTAACAACACGTAATTTGACTCATTTGCTTTAAAAACAAAGAAAAAACTTTAACCATACTTCAATAAGCCAGGTAAATTAGGTGGTTAGTTTAATAACTGGTAATTAGCAGTGTGTAGCCAGCAACACTGAAACACAAATTTGAGTAAGTGACAATGTAAAAAGAGAGGAAGATCATAATTGAGCAGGTAAAAAAAAAAATATTTTAAAAGTATTTCCTATTATTAGCCTGCCTGTTATGGACTCTTTATTTGAGCTTTGGCACTCAAGGTGTTGACAATCAAGCATCTAATTGGCACCTGATAAACAGAACATATTAAAAAAGACAGTGGTCCAAGCACATCATAAGAGAACATCAAGCTGAAGCATTATAGTTCCAGTTCACCTTCTCCTTCTTTCTGCGCGTTTGGCAATGCTTTACGTGTTTGTATTGAAGGTTTGCAGAGTATGGTAATCAGTTCTCTACATAGGGTTGCCAGAAGCCCAGCTCTGACTGTTTTCATGGCGAGGCCTGTTTAAGCTAATATGGGCAACTTGTGCACTGGAACTGAGGCAAATAATGCTAATTGCTGCACCAGTTTGGTGGAGGAAGTGTGCTTGTTTGGGGTGGTATATCCCTCACTGGAAAAACGAGGCTAGTCATCATAGATCAGTTACAGAGACTTGGTATTGTTAAAAGGATTAATTGTTTGATAACTAATATGTCTTGTTCTTTCAAACTTCAGTCATTTGATGTTGCTGTTGGGTTTCAGGCTGTTTGAAACCAGCATCCCCAGCGCTGGTTTCCAACACACAAAGGCAATTTTCTTGCATATGTAGCACCATTTAAAGGGAATCAAGCAATATAATTCTATTTAATTCCTTGCCGAGGAGTATCGTTGATCGTAAAAATAAATCAGCTAAACACACATTTCCATACTTTTTCCTCTATGTGTATTTACTTATGCTGTCTATAATTTAACTTAAGTAACCTTAACTCTTCTAGTGGAGCAGCACGGCAAACTACATTGGTGCCTTACCCTTCTCCTTATGTTTCACAATCTATCCATCCACTGTCATAAAGGGAGCTCACCTTGACAGCTCTTCCAGTCACCCTTTTCTAAGTGGATGATTAAAAAGAAATAGAGGGGTTTTACTGAAGGCTGGTATGCGTGGCATCCCAAGAGTCCCTGCTCCAAGCTAGCCAAGCAGGGCGGGATACATCTGTCCTCCAAACAAGCCAAGCATCCTTTATTTATTTCTGCTGAAATATTGATGCGTGTTATGAAAGGTTTAAAATAATGTGTCTGCCTTCTTTGCTTTGCGCCAACATACTGTTTTCTAATGCATAAATAATTCCTCAGTTGGTCACTGCTTGGACTCTGGGTCGCTCACATTAGGTGGGGTGTATCCACTGTATCACATTCTTTCTGCCTGAGAGAAAATACCCTTCCCTTGTAATTTCCTACACTTATACAATCGGCGATGACAGTAAATAATTGATGTATAAATTTAAGCCTGAAACTCCAACACAATATGACTTCATGTCAAGGGTTAGTCCCCGAAGATCTGAAGCCAAATCATCTCACAAAATGGATTATTCCTGTCCACGGAAGGAGCATTGTGTTTTGACTTCCTACCTTTCATTCCTTTCTCTATTGTTGCCCTAAACTTGTTTCAACATAACCTTTTTTCAAAGAATAATAATACTTGGTTGAAGGTGCCTTCTCGCCTGACTGCTAATAATAATATAACCGGGCTGTTATGTTTTTTTTTTTTTTCGTTTTTCTTTAAATAAATTGTTTTTGATTGTGTTTTTAAAGAAATGTAAGTCTTGTATGGCCATATTTTCTCATCTCTTTATGTCTGTCATGATGTCCAGTTATACCAATACGTTTGTTGGCCTGGTTCATTTATAAAATAGGTGAGGAGATACAGGAGATGAAACGTGTTTGGGGTGAAATAGTAATTTCTCTCTCTGTCCCTGAATTAATATGTGGCAAATACAGCTGTTTTCTGTACTGAGCAGCTAAAGCACATGTCTGTGGCTGTGCTTGATTGCATATAAGACATTATTTACAACACTGGAGATAGTGCGCTAGTTCGTTTTGTAAAAATACAGAAGGTAGTGATTTGTGAATCATTTAATTCCCATAATAAATTAATTTTTGTTTTACATATTGAACAGCATTTTTTACTAAAAAAAGAGCTATGTTATAAACTGCTTCTTTGTTTATAAATATGCATATTTTTTAAAAAGCACAGATATGCTTCTTTTTTACTTTTCCTTTTTGTACTTTTTACATTTTCATTTTTCATATAGGCATGAAAAAAATCATGCCTATATGAAACTTATGAATTTGGGTCACATTTGCCTGCTACCAAAAAGACTCACAGGGTAGACACCCATGCACCCCCCCCCCCCCCCCCCCCCCCCCCACCACACACACACCCCATACCCCCCACACCCACACACCCACACACCCACACACCCACACAAGCCTTCACACGTGAAGACAATTTAGAGAGAGCAATTAAGCAAGCAGACATGTTTTTGGACTGTTGGAGGATGCTGGTGTACGCTGAGAGAACCCACACATGCAGAAGAAGAACCTAGGGCATCAAAATGGCTGTAGCAGGGTCTGATCCTGTCACAAACCAGTTCAGGCTTTCAGTCTACATGAGCCATTAAATCTGGAGCTACAAGCAATAAAACAACTGCAAAGACATTGTAGCGACACATTACAAAAGCAATGCTGAGCTGCCTTCCTAAGGCAGAGTTGACACAATATTCACACAAACTAGATTATAAAGAGGAGGAGCAGTTTGTCAGAAAGAGTAACTAGTAGTTGGCCAACTGACCTTGATATGACAACTATTGTTATGCATCTTTTTGTCGGACTATTTTGCATAATCTTGGAAAAAAAAGTTATAGAAAAATACTCCTTACACTTTTTTATGTCTGTGTTAATCACAGAGTGAAAGAAACATATATTGTTTTAATATGAGTTTGTCATTTCCCAAAGCCTCTGGGGGCTTCTCCAGACATTTATCATGAGCAGAAATGACCCCAGGATCTGGCCTGACCTCTGTAAAGCTGTTGGATCAATTGCATCTTTACTTGAGCCGCCCCCCACCCTCCCTCCTACTGCACTGGCTTTGGAAACAAGAAGTGCTTGGGGCTACACAGACGTCCTGACCGCCAGTCTCTCTTTAAATTGCGTTAAAGTGTATGCGTGTGTGTGCTGGCGTGCGCGCAGGTGTGCGTGTGTGTCTGGGCACCCAAGTGTACCCTTGACCACCTTGCACTGTAATCACCACACACATCTGCCACCTGCCTTCTCTCTCTCCCCCCTCCTATGCTATTACTTGTATGATCTCAACACTGGATCCTAATGTCTCCAGCCATGATTAATCTGATAAATAATAAATATATCAATCTAGCCTCCCGACAAGGACTAATTCTTACCAGCAGGAAGGCACAAGCCCCCTTAAACTGCTGGTTGCAACTGCCAAATTAATTATTTAGTGATTAATTCTTTAGGAAATGGGGAAAGTTTTGATTAATGCTGTCCAGACATCTGTCTTCAGATGTTTGATGTATGTCAGAAAATTTTACCCTTGCTGTCTCTCCTCAGGAATTCATGTGCACACACTGAAATACACATGTAATACACATACAAATACGCACACTGTTTGCACACACACCGCTAATCACACACATCCGGGGTTAAAAAAAGAGATGTTTTAGTTCTTATGAAGGAAGCCAGAGGCTACTGTCACTGAGATCAAATGCTGAATATCTCACAATAAATTACAGCTGAATCTCTGATGCCCTTATCCTTGAACCTTAAACATGTCAGCTTTGGATAACACCCACCCACTCACCCACCACCCCTTCATACATCCATGTGCACATTTGAGTGAGTTTTTGACCCTATTTACTAATGGAAACCTCTACAGACCCCCAAGTCGCTATTTATTTTTTATGAAACCAAATTGTCATTTCTCTGTGCTGTTTGCTCTTCAAAGGAAAACAAATATTGTTGGATCAAACACAAATGTAGTGAACTGTGTACTGAAACAATGAGAACTGAAATAATAATAATAATAATAATAATAATAATAATAATAATAATAATAATAATAATAATAATAATAATAATAATAAACATAAAGACCACAAAGAATGTTGGGAATCTGTCTTGGATGTCAAAGGTGGAGCAGTAGGTTTTGCATCACTGATATTTTACTTTTGTCATGAAATTTTATATTATGAAATGCTTGTTAAATCTCGTCACTCTCTAACAGTTATTTTTTTCTCAAGTATTGCTTTATATTTATCTTCATCCATGGTCCACCTGCTGAAGGAAAGCCTCCCCAAAGAGTGCTTTTGCTATGATTTATGCTAGGCATAATTGGTTCTTGATGTACTGGAGTCTTTTGTTGTTGATTTTCCCCAAAATGCAAAGTTTTGCATTTTACATACAATCCAGAAAGTTTAATCTTGGTTTCCTTTCAACCAGAGAACCTTCTTCTATATAATTAATGTGTCTTCCTTGGCTTGAGGCAAACAGAAACAGTAGTTGTCATGGCTTTTTTTTTTTTTTCTTTTTAAATTGTTTCCACCTTGCATCTTGTCAAGTCCTATTAAGCATCTGCACTCTGTATGTGTTTCAAATGTCATCATTTGGCCTCTGTTGAAAAAAAGTATGCTTTTTTTAGGTTGTATTTGAATATTACTATACGCTGAATATAGTGACTTGTCTTACTGACTTCATCATTTAAAACCGTAAGTTAGAAGATTTTTTTAGAAGTAATTTGCTCTTTAAAAGTAGCATTCCCCATACATTAAACTGTAAACAGTGTTTTGTTTTCTGTTCTATATTTGGAGCAATAAAACATAATTGGAAAAATCCATAACTTCCTGGTATAACAAAACCAACAAATGCTGTACAGCATTTAATTAAAGCTGTTAGCATTTAAGTGTAAAAGTCTCCACTCTTTGCTAAAAACCAACCTGCCCTCAGGGTGAGCGGAGGAGACCTGGCTTTAATAGGGCCAACAACCTGACAAATGTCTTCCATGTTCTCAACAATGCATTCTCACCGAGACAAATGCCCAGTCAGAGATACAGATATATAAACTCCTGTTGTCCACAAAGACCCACACACAATTAAAAACAGACACAGGCGGTCAGAATAAATGCTTTTTGGTGGGAAAGATAGGAGGCCGGCAAATCACCGTCAGAATGACATACAGCATTGTCCAACCCAGCTTTTGGTGGTTGTAACAAGCATCAGGACATTAAGGCAAACAAAAGCAGTATTGGGAGTGTCATCAATCAATCACCTGACAGTTGACTTCAGTTTGTTTGTCCTGCTCTCTGCATAATACGTGATTGGATCTCAGCTAATTAGATATTGGGTAATCAATCATTGCCAACAAGGCACTTGGCTGGCTGAGAGGAAATCTCCCTTTGCGTGTGCCTGTTGTCATGAAATAAATTAGAAATAAAAATTATTTAGTGCCAGCCAAAAGGTAATTCCCAATAGTGAGCTTTCCAACCGTTGCCTTTGTGCAAAAGAGACACATGGTGAGGAAAGCAGGAGGGGGTGAGGGGACACTTATGTCACAACCAATTACTGAAATATTCAGTTGAGGAATTTACATAATAAATGAAGCCATCAAATATTAATATATTTGCTTAGGAGGATGTTTTACTCTGGATAAACACATATTTAGCAATGTTTCTGCAATGAAACAAGCAGTTTTCCTATATGAAACAACACTGACATTATTTACTCTTTCACACTTTTTAATTGATGCAATATACCAAAATAAACACATGGCACATGAAAAAATACAAGCACACATTAATCTAGATGGGTGAAATTCCAACGGTTCTCATGTATTATGAATAAATCATAATAAAAAAAACATTCCCATGATGAAGATAGATGGATTTAGTCCGTTCTCGTCACTTCAAAACTTAAGTGAGTCATTTATGTTGTTTCTAACTCAAGGCCTTATAATTCCCAATTTCTTCAAAACAAAATTTGAAACTCTGGTGAGGGCTAACTGTGCCAATTAAACGCCAACAGGTTTTGTAGTGTCACCATTTGTCGCCGCTTTATTTTTTTTCTGTCAAAACACATCCTGCATGCGTTGTAGGGCTTCTCTGGGACTCTGAAGGTATATTGTTTGTTGCTCTTACCTGTCTCTTTTTTTTTATTTTTTACCACTGTTGGATACTAGATAAGATATGCAAGATACAAGCCTCCAGTAGCACTATGAGGAAACAGCAGCACAGAACTACACACGAGAAGAAAAACAGAAGAGTGAGTGTGAAAGTACGGCTTTGACAGAAAAGTACAAGTAAAGGAAGAAAAAAATTAGGAAAGTGAGTGATGGTGAGAAACAAAAAAGACTGTTGCATAAGACACAAGAAAAGCGGGTTTTTTTATTATTATTATTTTTTTTTTTTTATTTCTTCCCACATAAAGCCAGACTGTAAGTAAGCAAAGCAGCCAGCTGGGCCATAGTCTCTCAGTCTCTCAGCAGTGTGTCGGAGCCTGTCACCAGCACTGCCATCGAGACAGCTACAAGTTTACAACAGCTGCCGACTAATGTTTGATCAGTGATAAAATATGCTGGGGTGACAACACCATGCTGCCCATGCATTTGTGGAGCCTCCTGCATTAAAGATTTAGTGGCTGGCAAGTATATAGACGGCCCTGATGGTCCCGGTGCTGCCGCTGCTGCTCCCTGTCCTCTTTCGCTCCCCAAAGGGTTTTACCCGGAGACGGAGACGACTTCACAAGATGTCAGGCACCATATCTATTTTCTGTTCAGCGGGCGAACCTCCTCGGAGTAAAACCACCTCTCACGTCAGCTTTTGTAGCATGTGTACACTGTTCAGGCCTTTAGTAGAGAACAATTCGGTAGAAGGTACAAAGACGACAATACAGAGTGCTGCAGGAAAGAGAGTTTACTCCTCCTTTTGTTTCATACCTTTTCTTACTTTCAAAGAGGATTTGTGCTACATTTAGTAAGATAAATAGCTAAGAATGTATATATTTATAATCTTATTTTTCCCCACCTCAATTTATCGAGATGTGCCTCTTCACAAGATCTGTGTCATTCTTACTTGGTCTTTTGCTTTAAAACATGAAAGAAATACGCTCAAAATGTTAGATGTGTTCATTTTTAAAATCTCAACTCATCAATATGACCTGTTTTTTTTTATTTTTTTTTTTTCCATTTCATTTGTCTAACTCCATTCATCAAACAATGTTTTTGTGTGTGTATGGCTTCTAATAAATTGTGCTTGATATTCTTGATTTTTTTTTTTTTTGTTTAGCTCTGTTCCGAAGCACACTCAGCATCTGGTTATCTATTGGTTTGCAGTGAAGCCAACAGCACTGGCACGCCAAGGAGAGTCTCCTAGTAAATGTCAACTGTCAGAGAACTAAGGCCCGCTCATCAATCGCTCTGCCATGGAGATCTGGGCAACAAAACCCCCTCCAGAGAGAAGGAGAGAGCAAAAGAAAGACAACACAATAACACAGAATAACTGAAGGAAGTTGTGGTCAAAAATAAAAGAGGGGAAGAGAGAGAGAGACTGTGCGAATCAGATTTCCTTTCCCTTGTGAAAACGTCCTCTGACAGTTTTGTAACTGGCAGTCAGAGCAGACTCTGATTGCCAGAGTGCATTAGAGGCCTTGTGTGTAATTTGACATCTTAATATTGAAATAGTAATGCATCCTCCCACAGTGTAAATTGCCACCTAGTAATTGGATTCCACAGACGCGGTGCAGGGAACCAAGATGTCCTTGTGAGTATTGTAACGCTGCGTCACAGCTGACAAAAAAAAAAAAAAAAAACGGAGACAAAACTCTTTAAAATTGATAGAGGTTTCTCATAATAATAATAATTTAATCATTGATAAACTGCTAACCTTTTACAGCAGACATCAGATTAATGTTTGAAATATCAACCAGGCAACAGACACCTGTGCAAGCAAACGCAGCATTTATGTGCTTTGTCCTCCTTGCTCAGCAGCAGCTACTCACCCACCTAAATAATTCAGCCTTGCTGCGAATCAGCATATCTTACGGCATACTTAACATGCCAAAATGAGCAACAGACAAGTGACAGAAGGCCAGATTCAATTAGGTGTTTTGTTACAGACAATAGGGCGACAAATTCATTTTGTTACCATACCTCTGTATTGTGAGCCATCAATTTTGTGGCTAGCTTCTCTCACCGTCTGCCCGTTCCTTGCGTTTTTGTTTCACTAACGCCGCTGACGTCTGTGCCCTCTCCCTTTTCCTGCCTCATTTTATCATTACATGGTCATATGCAGGTATCATGTAATCATGCGTGTTTAAATGCCCCTTTGTTTGTTTGTAGGTGTGCGTGTGGGGGCGTGTGTGTGTGTGTGCATGTCTGCTCGGCACCAGGATAGTGTTACCTGAGATCAAGTGACGTGGAGCCCCGAAAAGAGCAGGCCATTCTTTAGGGTCGCTGAGATACTGCCGGCTAATTGGATGAGGTGTAAGTCAAGCCAACAGGCCTCAGACTTTGATGTGACACGCCGAGAAAGAGAGAGAGAGACGCACAAAGGTGCACCACACACATCGGTGTTTGCTCCAAATGCCAACCCTTTGTAGCCACCTCCACCTGTTTCCGAGCACACACACCTAAGCCCGTGTGCTATGCAAATGATGACAATTCACTTCATTTGTGGTGATTCATTAATACTGCAATACTGCAGTACTTTGCTTCCCTTATGTCCAACTACTTGCTTCTTTATTTGGGCTCCCTTGTTTGTTTGCTGTTTCTTTGTACACAGGGATGTCGAAGATAATTGAAGCTAAAGTGATCTGTTCTCTGTTATTTTTGCTCCACAAAATGCCTAAGTGAGTGGATATACGTACTTGATGGAATGGTGAAAGAGAAAAAAATATCAATATTAACCTTCTTCTTTATAAGATAAATATTTTACTTTTGTAGGGTTTAGTCAGACATGAAGTGGTTCAATATTTGTGAAATTAGATTAAGTTCTTTGATTTATGTTAAATGAAGCTGAGAAGCTGTTTATGTATATCTTTGAAATAATAGCATAGCAGTATTTTGGAATGGTTTCACATTCCAGATATTTTCTTCCACTACTTCTTTTCTCTTGTACAGTAAATTGAAGTATAATTATTTGGCTTGTCTGTTTATCCTAATTAAATCACATAAGACATAACTGCAATGAATTATTGATATCAGCTAAGCATTAATTCACATGCCTACATTTTCATAAGAAATCATTTTTAGGTTTCTGTTTTCTCAGGCAAACAATGTCTATGTTACTATGCATTGTTACTTACTATAGACCTCATTAATTTGCTTGATGAACTGATAATAGACCAAGCAAAGCACAGGAAGGCACTATGTTTGATGCCAATGCAGAAATGTTATTCTGACATTAATGTAAGAAATATGACTTTCATTGGTTTCCACGGCTAAGCAAAGTTTGCTCTAATCTTGGTGGATTTAGGGTGTACAGAAAAGTTGCAGCTATATCCTAAGGCTGTATCCCAAGTCTGTCAATATTTTAAGTTTGGTTGTTTTAAATTGTTAGAATCATCTAAGGTCTGGCAGTTCTGTCCAGCTATGTCTCAGCCTCTCTGCGCCTAGAGGATTTTTTTTTTATATCTCTACAAACTAACTGTGAAGTAACTGTGATCTTTCTCCTAAAAGAGTGATGAAAAAATGACTGATAATTTCACATATGCTCACTTCAAAAATCATAAGTATCCCTTCATTACTATGTGTGGTGTCCATGCAGATTCTTATTTTAGCTTGTAAAAGTTTAACTCAACATCAAAGCTGGCCTTTATCACCAGCTGCTTAATCCTGTCACCGTAGTTCAGAACTCTCTACAAAGTATTTTTTCTTTCTTTCTGAATTTAAGGAGAAATGAAAAGAAAATGCTGATTAGAATGTATAAGTGTCTTCCGTGTGATTTTTGTGATGTTATATTAATTGATATTAAAAAGATGAAACTTGTCATCAGTAGTTAGCTCTTTTAGACTAAAGAGTATGGAAAAAAAAAAGCTGGGGGTAGAGGAGAAAAGGGATGCGAGAGGTGAAGTTACAGCAACAGCTGGTGTATTCTGGGATCCTGGCCAGGATGTACACTCTCTCTTTCACTTCCCATCTGCTTTCATATTACATACTGTCTGTGCACCCTCCTGCTGTGCCCTTATCTAATGTACATCTTATTGTACATTAAGTATGGGCCTGTCTCTCCTTTAGTTCTTCTTTGTAACGTTTCCCAAATATATTTAAGTAAGAGTTAAGAAGAAACACCTGCTGCACAGTATTGTATTAGTTAGTTCTAGGTGCTAACTCCTTCTGACTGTCTGATTAGGCTCCAAAATTACAACAGAAAAGCAACACTTAACATTCACATTAATTATACATTTCAATTTATAAACTGTGTATGTTTTATATAAATTAGGGCTGGGACTTTGGGTTTATTTAATTTACAGAAAGAAAGAAAAAACTCACTTGATTGTGCCTTTCTATCGCAACAGTAACACTAATGCACACACTCCGTCTCAGTAGGTGGCAGTGTTGCAGCTATAGTTAGTTTTTCAAGCAGTTAAGAAGAAGCACAGTAATGGGGGAGAAGGCCACACTTTCTTTGGTTTTCTTTGTCAAGCTGAAAGTTTCTTTGCAGAAATTCCCAATTCCCAATGACAGCTTAACAAAAAAGTAAGGTTGAATGTTAATTATGCAACAAGAACTTATTTATTAATTTTTTAAACTAATGTGGCACTGTAAGCAATTTCAATGTCATGCAGAATGTATTGCTCCAAACTCAGACACAACATGTAATGATTAATCTAATGACATGACTGTTTCAATTCAAGCATATCAGTGACTCTCACCATTAAACATTATTTGATTTGAAAAAGTTTGCTTTTTGTGTTACCATACCATACCGTACCATACCAACTTTATTTATAAAGCACTTTAAAACAACCACAGCTGATACAAAGTGCTGTACATCAAAACACAACATAACAATAAAAAAACATAAAATAAAAACTTACAGTTTAAAAACAAAAACATACAATTTAAAACTAGATCCCGCTAGAGTTGAAAGCCAAATAAAATAGATGGGTTTTAAGACGAGCTTTAAAAGTGGACAGTGAAGGGGCCTCCCTGACCTGCAAAGGCAAGTTGTTCCATAATTTGGGGCCCATGACAGAGAAAGCCCTGTCCCCTCTGAGCTTCCTTCTTGATCTCGGTACCTCCAAAAGCAGCTGATCTGCGGACCTAAGAGACCGATAAGGTATGTATGGGTGAAGAAGCTCAGAGAGGTAAGCCGGGGCAAGATTATGTAGTGATTTAAAAACAAACATAAGAATTTTAAAATGAATCCTAAAATATACCGGCAGCCAGTGAAGTGAGGCCAAGACAGGGGTCACGTGTTCCCTCTTTCGAGTTCCTGTCAGCAGTCGTGCAGCAGCATTCTGTACTAGCTGCAGACGTGAGAGCAGCGACTGACTAACTCCCAGATAAAGTGCGTTACAGTAATCCAATCGAGTTGAAATAAAAGCATGGATCACTGTTTCAAAATGCTGCCTGGAAAGAAAAGATTTCACTGACGCCAATCGCCTTAAATGATAAAAGCTGGACTTAACCACGAAAAAGTAAGTAAAAGTAAAAGTTAAAAATCGATATTTTGAAAATAACAAATGTTAATAACCAAGCTTAATTAATAGCAAACTTTGTAACAGAAAGCTACAGAGGGTTAAAGAATGGATATAAAAACAAAGTAGAATCAATTTTGCAGCTACCCTTTGGAGGACAAAACAAGAAGGAATTGGAGTAAACTATCATCATACTGCCAAAAACGACACAAATATTAACCTTTAAATTGTTGCTGTGAAATTACTAAAGCAATGTCAGCACCTGCTCACATCCTGCTCTTAACACTCTGCATATACAGAAACTTTTTTTTTTTTTGTCAGGCCCACGCATTAATGCCATATTGTTATTTTAAAATGTCACAGAACAGGCAATGTCATATTCAATGTAATTATGATGGGAACACGGAATAAGGACTAACCCCTGCGTTCTGCGCTTTCTTTGCAAGGTTCAATTGTCTCTGATTTGGAAATGTCTTTCTAAATGGTAAAAATCTCAGGAAGGCCATTGTACACTGGAGCTCAAACTGACACGTTTCGCATTGTGAAAATAATCCTTTTAGAATGTGTGAAATAATTTTGGGCCTGTAATCCCTGAAATCCTCACTAAGTATCGCTGCCTAAGAAATGGATGCAAATTTCTATTTACACAAGAAAGGAGGAAATCATTAAGGGTATTTCACTCCCTGGGTAATATGACATGTGGCTGGCAGTAAAATGCTGAAATGTATGAAAAAAATAAAAGAAGAAGAAGAAAAAAAAACAACAACTCCTAACTGCCTTCAAATAACTCAGTAACTTGCCCTGCTGGTATTTGCTGTTGGCTTTAATCTTGTGCTTGTGTTCGCAATCATTGAAGTAGCTGTACAACTGCGGGGATTTCTTCATTCAGAATGCTGTTTATTAGCTTGAACCATCTGGGCAAGGATCTTGTGATTAATTGGGGTGAGGTGCCCCTGATATAACAAGGTCAGCCCTCACCAAGCCTTCTCCATTCTCTCTATTTAAATTAGTTAGAGGGCTAGAGCCTTGGGCTGACACACACGCAGACTAGGAAACAAAAAGTGTCTTAGAAATAACACATTTTTGCTGAATCTGAGAAACCAAGAGAAAGGCGAGAGAGGGAACAGTAGATGGGACAAGAGTCCAGTGTAGTAATAACTCAGTGTAGGCGTTAATTGATTGAAAATCAAACTTTTACTCTATTTTTTAGATCCCTGCCTTCTTGACATATATCACACATCAATTTTAAAGTAGCTCCATAGTTGCTGAAAGAAACATTTACATAATGTGCAACCAACTCTATTATATATATATTTGTTTGCCATTTTTTGTATTATGTATGATTTTATGGTAACCAGGAACTATATTTTATTGTCTGTGTTGAAAATTGACTGTGAAACAATCATCTAGCTTCTGTTTCTTTGTCTCTGGCTGACGATATATTCAATAGCAAATCACATTAGTGATTATATGCTCATCAACTTTTGATCCCTTTTGTTCAAATGGCATCCCTCCCACACTGAAATTCTGAATACGAGCAGCATGAATACACACACAGACAGCCACTGCCTGATAGCTATTCAAACACAACATGTACAGTAGAGGATATTTTCTATTATTTCAGACAGAGGGCGGCCTTGTGTCAGCTTCCTTTCTTTCTCACTTCCTCACTAAATCGCTACTAAAACAACAAACAAATTGCAGAGGTAATTGAAAAGACTGTTAAGTGGCTGTATGTCAAACATGGTTTTTGTTTTCATTTTGATTGTCTCATATATACTGTACAATTGTTTCGTCTCAGTTTTAGGGTAATGAAAACTTTAGTCCCTTCTGGAACTTTACAGTTTTCAAGTGTCTCTAAGGATTGTAAAGCTCTAAGAAAATCTGTCAGAATACTCCGATTGTTACATTTATTTCTTTATTATTCCCAGTCTTCTGCAGATTCCATTTAAAGTGTACACTTACTTTAGTAGACATGTCCACTTTTCACGTTCTGTCCATGGCGTTCATGGGGCTTTCTTTGACTGATTAAAATGTTCTGGATTTTATCATTTTTCAAGGGAAAAATGATAAAATCATTTTTATCATTTTAAGTTCACCGTGTGAACTTAACGCCGGCGGAGCTTTTGAATCTGTTACTGATTGTTCTCATGAAAATCATCCGTTTTTGTTTTCAGCTTGTGTCATTTTGTTTTTTTTATTCTCATCTTGCATGCTGAGTTTTGTACAGACTGTTAAATGTTTTTATTTTCTCCATTCTTATGTCGATTCTCATGCTGAACCTTTTATTTCTTTATAAAAGGTCTTTCTTTGTAAACTGCTCCCTAAGAGAGCAGTTTATGATATATATGATAACTTTATGATATGATAACTTTTCATTCATTCAACAACCACCCTGTTCCAAGTTGCTGCCTAGTGGTTGGTCCTTGTCCTTATCCTGTGAGACAGTGGACAGGATCAAGCTATGGATTCATGTTTTCATTTTTTTTTTGCTAAATGCAACTGAACTTAATGTTAATTGGACCAGGCAACAGTTTATCAACCAACCAGGCCCTTCTCTTAAAGGGGTGGTATTATGTTTTTCCAGGCACACAGTACCATTTTATAGCACAATCAAGTAACTACGTTACCTTAAATTGCTATAAAATGTATCAAGTCAGATGGAAAAAAATATATTAAAAATCTCCTAAGACTAGTGTAGTAATGTTATACACATTAGTCAGGGGTTTCACTGTAGCTATTGCCATATTGACTTGCCATAAGGAATAAATATAGGGATATAAAATCAGCTTTATTTATTTAGAAAAAAATGCTACAGTTATCAAGAAATAATACTGACCTTAATCTATTGATAAAAAATATTTTACAAAAGCATACATGTGATGTTAAAATGTAATTGTTAATTAACCTGGAATAAACTCTCAATGATAAATAAAGAATGGTGGAGAGTTCTTTTAATATTTTTTACTTGTAATATATTATTTCCATGCAAACCCTGTGTAAAAAGGTTCAATGTATTTTGCTCTAATATTTGGACAGTAAGACTTAGAGGTGCAACAGTGTTTGAGATTAGATATAGTAACAAAGCCCCAAAATAAACCCTGACTGGCCATAATGATCTGAAAAGCAAAGCAGAAAAAACAATACAATGATAAAGAATAGGAAGAAAAAAGATGACTGACTATAACATATTCTCTAACATCAGATAAAGGCACAATATGTGGATGAACATGTGTTTTCAACTGTAGATTATGACGGAGCACTGTTATTTCCTGTACGAATACACTTCCAATTTCCTGCCCGGCACTTTAGTTTTATTACAATGATAACATGATACCATCGGCTGTAGCCAAGGCGATGAAACCAAGGACGCTTACAAAGGAGGACAGTGATAAGAAAAAATATGCTTAAGACAGAAAAAAGTGAGAGAGGTTTGGATAGAGCTTAGAACAATCAATTCATTAAAGACATCATTAATATTATTTTGCCACTTGTAATACAAATCATTTTAAGAGATTATTCACAAAAGTGTTATTCTTAAATTTATTTTTAAAAATAATTATATAGGATGGGTAAAGCTGCACAAAAGGAAAAAAAAAGTCAAACAATTTGTGTTTATGTGAGCACAGGCAAATTTGACATATTTGTGCTCATGTTTTGCTTCCTCTACTCCATCCTTTCATTGACAATTGAGTTTCCAGCAGTGCAGCAAATTTCCAGCCAGGTCCTGATCCCAACTTTGGCCAAATGAAGTCAATTTGTTATATCAAATATACATGCCTTAAACTGTAATATCCAGTGAGCTTAGGCATAGGAGGCTCTTGGCAGAGGGCAAAGCTACTTTCACTTCTGACCCCTCATTAAGGCAGAGCCTTTGTTACTTTACCCATTGAGCTGCCAATCACAACCCAAAGTTTTTATTAAATTCATTTCACAAACCTCCCAAGGACCCACTGGGCAGCACCACGGGAGTCTATGAAGTTTGGGATTCCTTTTAAAATAACCAGGTAGCAAGTGATGGCCTTGTTTTCATCAGTGTTCTGCCCTTCAATTTGTTGTAAGATAGGTGCTTAATGTTGATTTAGTCTCAGTTTGTTCAGTCTTCTATTTTGAAGGTCAGCCAGACCTGTAACAGAAAGTCAGCCATCTACTTTAGTTTTCACTCAGCCACTTGTGAGGAAGTTCATCCATTGCAATCTGCTTTCTTTTTATGCCATCACACCCACCGTCTGTAAGTTTTGCTTTAATATTGAGGAATAGAATTTATTTAATGTCTGATACGTATGGAGTGGAAATAATCTTAAAATACCTGTGCGTGTATAATGCTGGATTTGTAATCCATGTAAGTATCTTTGTGTGTAACTTTGGACACTTGTATGTGTGAAACATGATTTATAAACCATAACAAGAAAATTTGTGTGCAACTCCAGGTAAATATGTGGTCAAATGCATACACAAATATGAAAAAAATTACAAATACAAAATATAAGTACACACACACAATTATAATTGCTACAAACTTTAAATTTCTATACATAATTTTTTTTAACTTCAACCTCACAAATCTGATAATTACGTATTCAAACCTGCTACACCTACAAATGTTAAATAAGTACGCACGAGTCGCCTGATACACACAGACAAAACAATTTTCGCACAGATCCGGTTACGAGTGCTCGAGGATTTTTGAGACTCATTTCACGCTTCAGACAACCTAAGATTTGTGCGCAAGTGGTGCTTTTAAAATGGAAAGTTGGGTCATATGATTTTTCTTTGCAGTCTAGTGTTTTCATCCTCTGGACATTTGTCGCAGTGCTGTGCCGAAGATGTTGTTTTGTTGGAAAACGGAATACCTCAGCACTAATTTACAATACTCCAACATTATTTATAGACATATTGTGCATTTTTGAGTGGTACAGCGGAGATTACATGGTTTAAAAATGACCACTGGGTGGAGGAATAGTTTGCTGGCTGGGGAAACAGGCAGTCATACAAGACGGAGCGTCCTCGTGGTCTGCCCTCAAAAGTAAGTACAAGTTAAACCTGCGCAATTTGCTCTCCGATTATGAGACATCAAGTAATTATAAATCATTTCCGATTATGTTTTATATATCTGGTAGTTTGTCCTCCTCAAATTTTTTTCTGCTAGGGTGAGCTAATATCTGTGTGAGCCATGCTACTTTAGCTGTTGGGAGCTAAGTCCTTGTAGCTTTAGTGTGACACTTCACAATTTAAGAAAGTATATTTGATCCATTGAAATTTTTTATAGTGGTTCTTAAAATGTCTGTTCTGTCCCTTACAGGTTCCTATCAAACTCCGAAGTCACTTTGCAGAGCCAGTAGACAGCATTAATGCACAGTTTTAGAATCTAGTACTTGACATGCGGCATGATGACATAACAATGGCCACCTGCAGTGAGCAGTGCATCTTGAAAGTAGGAAAACTTTGTTCAACAAACATGGTCAAGATGCTAAAAGAAACGAATACATCCAACAGAAGTATTATTTAGATAATAATTAGATGAGATTGCACAAGTTGTTCTGCAAGGACGTAAAGGTGGCAAGTTGGAGACACTATCAGATTTCTTTGCTAACTTCCCTAATGTCAGTCAGCAAGCTTCCAGATGTGAAGCTTGGTTTGTCAGAACATGAGAAAAAGCTGTGCAAGCACTTTCAACGACTTGAAGTTTTCCTCACTGCTGATATGGCGTCATCGATGGAGTTGCTTGTCCAAAATCTCTGCAATTGTGATGTGTTGGATGAAAATCAATGCATGTTCTGGAGACCACAGACTCAGTCAATTCAGAGGATTGGATATTATTCATGAGATGGCTCAAAACTGTGGAGCAAAACACCCAGTAGCATTGCCTCAACCAAATTAAGAAAGCACATGGTCATTATGTCAATGGTTCTTAATAGCCAATATGCATTAAAATTTTTCTATGAAAAATACCCAACTTTGATTGTTTTTTCTCATATCAAATCTACATAATCCTAATTTTGCATCTGATGAGGGCTGGGGTGTGTGTGGAGTACCAGGGACAATAACGAGTCCAATCAGTTGTACTGCTCTGGCCAGAAACAGCACACGCAGAGTGACACACTGTCTTTAACCCTTGATTCTTCGTGAAGTTGACATTTCCCCCAAAAAGGATGATTAAGGAATAGCATTTGTGCCATAACATCACTCCTGGTTTTGAAAACCCTTTCACAATATCTTGCTGAATATGACTGTTGATACCCTCACAGAGACAAGAGGTTAATATACTCCTGTTTCTGAGCTCTCTGAATGGGAACCTTTGATTTGTGTGGATATGTGTTGAATGAATGTATACATTCTTTGTATTTTTATGTCTTTACACTTTGTGCTCACTTGTTTCTGTTGTCTCTTTCCTTTTATGTCTATTGCTCATGTTTATCCGTGGCTGACCAACATACTGTCATAGGTAGATGGATAGCTTTCAGCTCAGTGATTGGGCTTTATTAAAACTGAAGAGGACAAAAGGGAAAAAAAGGTTAATTATTACAATGACTCAGTCAGTGTCATGAGAATCTGCATTGACCTTTTCAAATCTTTACATGACAACCATTAAAAACTGTACCAGGAGGCAGTAGGGGTAGGTATCTGTGTGTTTCTTTTTTGCACACATGGCGGTGTGCACATTTCTTGTGTGTGCAGGACTCAGGCATAGTGACATACAGCAGCCACTTAAAGCTGGGGTTAATGGATTGACTGTTACCTGTTCTTGAGGCTTAAAATTGGCTTATTCACAAGGGGAATCATCAGAGGCCGCTTCAGCAGCAGCAATGTTTTAGCTAGAAGGCTAAATTAACCCGAGCAGTACACTGTTTGTTTTGAACAATTTTGGAAGGTTTATCTGAGTCCAGGACTCCGGGTCAAGACACAGCCTTTAATCACTGCCCACCACTCTGATGGCTTCATTGAGAGGTGAAAGGTGGTACTTTCACATTAATTGATCCACTTTAATGTTCAGTGAACATAGTCCGTGAGGGAAAATACACTGAAACAGACAGATGAAATATATACTTCTCATGTTTCATATAGATTTCCTTTTAGATAATTAGAACAAGTTTATTGAGGTACTTAAAATGCTTTTAGACGGGAACTTGTTCACAATAATTTTCATTAATTGGATAGGTTGGTCACCAATTTGCCTTACTCACTTTATACTCCTATCAGTTTACACACCTAATGCACCATACCAGCCACATACAACGAGGTAATCTTACACCTAATTAGAATACGTTTATGTTCAAAATAGGGTTTCATATGTATTGTTACAACTTTTGTAGCTGCTGCACTTGCTTAGCAAATTACTAGATGAGCTCAAACTGTTTAACCATCATAAACACTAACCTAACTGTAGAGAACTGATGAGGCATATCAAAAAAATATGCATATATTTAGGATATGATCTGTATTATCTCAGTAAAAAAGACTTCTCTTATAATCTTGAGGATTTACCCGGTGTCGAGACGATCCACATAGCTAACTACAGTATCTTGCAGCAATCTACAGAAACCCTGATGTTTATGTCACACAAATATAGTTTGTGGCCAGACACGAACTACGTGGGGGAATAGTCACTGTGACTGTATAGTTGGGTAGGTAATATTTAATTTATTTTGCCTTTTTCTCGTTTTAGTATGAAAATCCCACTGAATAAACATATTTTCTGTCCGTGACTCGGCACTGAATTAGCTGCTAACAACATTAGCACTCTGGGGACTACCAAACTAAATAAAAATAACATATGCATATGAATGCTTGTCCTTCTAAGTAACTATAAGCAACTGTCCAGTAACATATCTGGACATACGATTTAAACGATGCAATCGTTACCTGTAAGAAAGTGGGCGCTGAAAACTCCGGCATTGTTAGTTTCCTGTTTTTAGCCATGGATTGTTGATCCACTTTTCTCCTCTTTTTTCAGTAAGTTTTTTATAATCAACTCCCTTGTGACCAACTACCGTCGAAACACGAAAATAACGTTTATCTTTCTCTCTATTAGAATGGTTGGAATAACCATACATAGCACAGACTTTAGGCATTATGATGCTGGATCAACAGAAGTAATCGGGCTGCATTTACTTCTCGACCTCTGTCTGCATTGGGTGACGTTGGTGCTACCATCTGACGCACAGCAATTCAAGTATAGTTAATCACAAACTAAAGTAATCTTCAGCGAACTTCTACGCTTCCACTAAGAAAAAAAATCTGCCGCAGTTCATCTTTTTGAGCAATTTGGCACATTCAAAATATTGTTTTTCCGCTACCTACAGCTATTGCAGGGTGGGATGGTGACTTTAAGAAGCGGCCGCAAATAACCCGCACTAGCAGATTTAGCTACTTCATTGACTCAGTTACTTTGGAGATGCGGATTTTCTTCCGTTGGCCTTTTGTCCACACAATGAAACGCGCACACATAAAGCATTTTGGGTTCTCTTTTCAAGTTAAGATTGTTTTATAAGCCAAATTCTTTTATTCCCTTATCTCTTGGTAGGCGATGAAAACTACCAATAATCAAAGAAACGCTGCCTTTTTGTTACGGGAGCACATTCACCACACACTTCCTGCAGCCACAAATTAAATTTGGTCTGACTATTAAGAGTACAGCCACAAACAGCACAACAGTTACCTGAGCTCCGCATGGGCATCTTACGGCACTTTCCAGTGGTAAATTGCTCTCTATAACACGTTAATTTGCGGTTTATTTCAGTTCTAGTCAAGTGGGGAGATTCTCCATATTACGGTTTGGACCATGCAGCAGCTGTGCTCATTTCTCCGCTGATTTGCAGCGACATTCAGCAACGGAAAACCTCAAGGTTCTGGTTGTGATAGACTGAATAAACCCAGATTTTATTTTGTCTTATAGAAATGTTTTGGTGGCCCAAGCATAATGTTAAAGACTCAGATCAGCTGATTATTTTGCTATACATATAAAAATAATTACATTCTGACACTTTATTTTTCTAACTGTACACTCTTTTAGATTTAGGTTACGCAGTCAATAGATGTAAACAAATAACCACACAGGAACTTAATTTTTAAAATAATTCAAGCGAAAAACAAAATTCACAACACACCCAGCTAATATTACATAGTTTTGCTGTCGGCACAAAAATGCAGTTCAGTACTCTGACCAGCTTCACCGCTTTCCTCTTCTTTATTACTGTCCATTCTTCAGAGAAACGAGCTGCTAGCAGCGCTGCTAATTCACGGTCATTCTGTTACAAAGCTTAGTGCTCGTGTCCATGTCGCTCCCCATGATTAAACTCACAATTACGATCCTCTGTACTGAGCAAATCCCAGATAGCAGACGCAGTCTACTATATTTACTTGATATTGTACAATAACCAAAAAGAAAGATGTAACATCTCTCATGACTATATAAAAAATAAAACCAACAAATTACAGTGAAATACTGATACTTCCAGTGGGCGCCTAAAGTAAGACCCATAATCGTTTCCATGATAACCCTCCCAGGAATAAGGTCAATACAGGTGAACAAATAAACTCAACAATGTGGGCGGCTGTTCTGTAGTTGATGCTTAATGTAAGTGTAGCTTTACAGACAAACCTTGGAAAATAAATTTCATGTCATGCCGGTCCCAACAAATGGGTGGTGGAGTCCATTGTGGTGGTACAGCTCGTAGATGTGTTTCTGTGTGTGACAAATCCCGTTTTAATATGGACACGGCAGCTATTAATCCCTGAGCAAAGTGAGAGTTCATCTATTAAGCTGACTGAAGATGAATACATACCAAAAGCTGGAGTATAAAAATTTTTTTATAAGGGTATTTGTGAGCCTACCTTTTTATCATTGAATTGAATATAATTTCATATTTTTGTATATTTGTTCTTCTTAGAAGGTGAGCTATTATTGTTACAGGTTAATTTTATAAACTACAGCAAAATAATTGTTAGGGAAGCTCAAACATGAAAATTTGAATTGATATTCATATCCAATAGTAAAACTGCTGTTATATTAGATTAGCCAATATTTTATTTTATATATATATATATATATTTTATCTGATTACTTGATTAATTGTAAGAAAATTTGATAGAATACTTGATTTTTAAAATATTTGTTTACAACAGCCCTAATTTTAAAGCATTTTTGCTTTTATTTCCAATGATTCTGGGGGAACAAAACAACAAAACACATTGTTGTAGATGTTTGACAGTTTTCTTACTTCTTGGTGATATGTGTCCAGTAGATTGTATTCTAAAGTATAATTTGAATACGAGCCACACATTTCTTTTACTTTCATCCCATTCCTCTTCATCAGAGCAGCTAGTCACACCATTTCACTTGAGTTTCCTCCATACCAAGTGCCTCCCACTGATAAATGAGGGGATTAGTGACTGGTACACTTTATTAAAAAGTAATAACAATTTTTGTTGGCACCCTTCACACGGTAAGGAGTGCCATGAATCACAGGATATTGGCTGTCTGTATCTGATGAATGCATCGTTTACCGGCAGAGGAGTTATTTAGTCGCAGCTATTAATTTAAATCACATTTATCTCCTCCCTTTTCAGTCTGGACGGGGAAATACACAACCGGCAGTGGAATGAACGTATATAGAGCAAAGGCTGAAACCTGAAAATGACTAGTGACTTATGACATAATTGAGATTTCCTTAGAACCAAACATGCAATTTGCTTTATAATAGTTATTAAATGTAATCAATGCTATATGCTGCATGAAGTTGACTGTAATTCTTAGCAAAAGTAGTGTCTCTGTAAGCCCAAAAGACAAAGTGTAAAATGTGGGTCTTTTGGGGCACCAGGTGATTCTCTACCACTGCCTTAGTGGCAGAGAAAGTACAGTCCCTGACTGTCATTCCAGGTTTGATTCCCAGCCTCTGGTGAATTGCTGCATGTCCTCCCCTTCTCTCTTTGACCTTCTTTCTCTCAATTTACTAATGAGCAAAGGTCACCAGGGTCAAAATGCTTTTTAAAATAGTGGATGTTTTATGTTTGTTTGAGGTTACATATTTTTCACAGTTAGGTGTTTTATGACATCAGAAACAGACAAAAAGTGAGTAAGTTGTAGCTTCTGAGACACAATCTAAAAGTAAAAAAAAGATAAAGTTTCAACGTGAATAGGGTTTGATTAATAAATAGAATTTATTTATAACATGTTTGATTTTTATGATTATTTGAAAATGTTTACTAGGTTGCTCTGACAAAGAAACTATGATCTTTGGTGTAGCTTTGGAAATGCATGTACTTGGACCTCAACTTTATGTCATGTTTGTCTTACCTTTTTGGACTTCAATGGTATTTTTGATAATTAAAGCACAACGGAGTTACGTTACAAGTGTCTTAAAGAGAGAGCACTGTGTGTACAGTAGACGTCCACACGCCACAGAGCTTAACTCTCATTTTCATTTAATTAGTTTTTCATTTAGGACTGAATGCCCTCAGTCATCATAGCCAAACAAGTTGGTATGCTGGATTTTCAGATTTCATGACTTGCACCAAATTGTATGTGTTCTTTAGAAAGGTATTGTACAGAGGTTTGGCAATCATTCTGACAAAATAGAAAAGGAAGAATAGACAATTGTGGTGATTGCAGCTTCTTTGAATGATTATATAGCAATATTTGAATAGAAAAGTGTGTTAATGGAACATTAATTGAATTGCATAAGAACCTTCACTGTCTGCACACAAAAACTAAAAAAAATTAACAAAGTTCAAATGAAAAGTTGCACTTTAACTTTTAGATAAAAAAGAGCTTCTCCTTGTGGCTCATTTTCAACTTCTCACCTGCACTAAATATTAATATTTTTAGCTCTCATTAAAAATAGCATTGTATTCTTACGTTTTAGGTTCCCAGTTGCTAAAATAAAAAAAAAATAATAAAGTGTCTCTGTATATTTCTGTGTTCTTTCACTGCTGCCAGATCCACCTTCACACTCACATTCTTTTAGTTATGAAGTTAGATATTATATTTATGGTTTGGTATGTCATATCATGTTCTGCAGAATCAGTTGTAACCAGGAGGTGTGAGACAGAAGGGGAAAGGTTCGGAATAAATAGCAAAGGTTACTTTATTTTTACTGTAACTTTGGGGGAGTTGACTTTTTGGCACTGTGACGGCTTTGTGGTATGAATCTGTACTCTTGCCACACTGTCACTCTGTCCCAATGATTAATGTAAAATAATTTGACAGAATTCCAGGCCTCATGTCCCTTCTGGGCGATGAGTGATAATCTGCCCGCTTCGTGCAGGTCTGGAGCGGGGAAGAGGCAGCACAGAGCCTCCTGTCCCAGGTGAAGAGCCCCAGGGGCTGAGGTGTAGAGCCTGGAGGCTGCCCAGGTGCTCGCTGTTATTACTGACTGTCTGTCTCAGCTGGCGGGAGAACAGCACGATGTCGCTGAATGTAGTGGGTGCGTTCACTGACAGGTTGTGCACTCGGTCTGTCAAGTTTGTCTGACTGATTCTGTAGCTCTTGCTCACACTAAGACACACACATATTGCTCTGAAATAATGTGTAACATGTCATTTCCATAGCTTTCACTCTTGTTAAGCATTGCTGACTTTGCTTCCGACTTGATCTTGGAATATTCTCACACAATTTCAAATTTTATGCAAACGCGCTGGGTAAATTATATCTAAAACGAGCCCACTTTATTACGAAAATTACATACTGTTCCTGAATGGAATGGACCCAATTGAAGTACAACCCTGTCTTCTGGCTGACATTGAGCTAGGGGATTTCTTTACTCTAGAAGTAATGTGAAGGAATGAAAACTGTGCAGCATAATTTCTAGGGCACAGAGTCGACACTAGATGGCTGCAGATAATGGAGAAAAGGATCTAATGATACACACTGGAAGCACAGCACGTTTGAGAGGAGGTAGAACATGGCGATGTGAGGCACAGTTAAAGAATGACATTGTAGCAGATCCATACTATTTTGAATATAATTAATTACAGTGTCATTACTTTGTCTAAGAGACTTGTGACCCAAATTGCAATTATAAACATAAAAATCTGAAAATTGGACGATAATTTGTTTCTACATCTCTTTTTACCCAGATCGCCATAAATAAAAGCCATAAAAATGGATTGATGTCAGAAGTCACTTATACAGCCTCCTGCAATTTATTGTCAGTTATGAATCCAGCTGCTCTTTGAAAGTACTGGAGTAAATATATATGTTTACATTAATGGAGGGACTTAATAATTGCAGGGCCTGTAATTAATACACCGTATGTTGATGAAATAAACATTTTCAATTCAAAAATATTTTTTACTGCTAAATTACTGAATGAATAGATATACGAGTTTACAAATAAAATATTTATTGTTTTTAATCTGTTATTTAGGTTATGTAATAAACAGATTGAGGCAAAGCCACTAATCGTTCAATGAACTTCTTTGAAAAAAAAAAAGTTTTTCTTTTCTTTTGTGTGGACATACACTACTTGAAAGTGAAAGTCCACTAATGTGGACACTGACATTAGTGTTTGGGATGTCTTTGCTAGCTCCAACATGTTTTGCATTAAGATGTTTAGATTGAATAGCTTCAGTAGGAGGCCAACTACTTTTTGCATAGCTTGCCAAAACAATACTTTTTTTCTACTGTCCAATTTGATTGTTTTTAAAGCAAAGATTTGCCAAGCTTCTCACTTTATCTCTAAGTGAGAGCCCAAACACCTGGAAGAGGAAGCTCTTCTCAGACACCTGTGTCTGTAATGCCATTCTAATGATCACTACCCATAGATGAAATTATCATTGATGAGGTTATGAATGTAGGTCTGCCAGTAAATCGAGAGCTTCTTTGCATTTTTATGGACCAGTACATCTGACACATAGCACCAATATGCATATTAATCTCCCACTCCATTTTTCCTTCATTCATAAAGAAGACCTGAGATACTTAATCCCTTCACTTGGGGCAAGATATCTTCTCAATCCCAGAGAAGGCACTCTACCCTTTTCCAGCCCAAGATCGTGATGTCTTATTTGGATACACTGATCCTCATCCGGGCCGGTTCCTACTCAACTACGAACTACTTCAGCGAAAGCTGTAGATCACAATCTGATGAAGCCGTTAGGACCCCATCATTTGCAAAATGTAGAGACAAATCTAAGGCCACCAAAACAGACTCCCTCAACACCTTGGCTGATCCTAGAAAGTTTGTCGATAAACATTATGAGCAGCATTGTTGACGAAGAGTGAAAGTTGGAGTCCAATAACTTTCACCAGAAATGGATGGATAGATTATGCAACAATAAAATCAAGATATTTTATAAATATTATGTTACTATTTTGGATTTATGTTGCGAGACTGTGTAGACGTGTGAAAAAGGTTTAAATCACTGAAGTTTTTTGGGTTTTTTTTTTAGACAATCATATATGCATCTTGAGTATCTTTTTATTCTTCTTCTTTTACTGGATGAATTACATTGCAAATGAATTGTAGAGGTTGGTAGAAGCCAATTGGGTAGGTGATGGAATATCTGTGAGTGCCTGTCTGACAATTGGTTATATTTCCAGAACATGTAGATTAATGGTGTTCACAGCTTGCTACATCTTAAGCATTCATTTTACACACTTACGGGCACACACTCTTCCAGACACACAGACCATTTTTACACCATTCAACACTCAAGGATGACTATGGTGAGAGGGATTACAAGAGTCATTGATTATCTCTAAAAGGCGAGGAGAGGATAATAATCTTTTTTCTTTAATGGCGTAAGCCTTGAATGTAGTTTAAATATGTCCTCAGTGGTTCTGAAATATTTATCATCTTCAAAATGCAATTTCTACATTTGCCTGGGATTTTTAACATTTTTCACTGCTGCTGAGGGAATGTGTCTTTATCAGGATTGGGGTAGACAGACTTATTAAGCATTGCTATGGTTTTGTACAGTGGTGCACACCCTTGTCTATGGAGCAGATCACAGAAAGAACACAACCAGAGAAATAGGCCCTATGAAGTGTGGGTTATAAGTTAAAAAATGCTTGTAGATTCCTGTTTTATTTATGCCTTGTGATATCAAGGAATCTATTATAGAGATAAAGAGACTGGTTAAAGAACAGTCATGCTCAACAAAAATCATTTTCTGTACCTCTGTCCTTCATATATCTGAGAAAAGAATATTGCCAAGAAGTTTTTTTATTTTTTAAATCTTTTTAATTAACTGTTATGCACAGTGATGTTTACATTGTAATGTTTTACATTCATTTCAATTTTGTACCAGACTTTGTGCTGGATATTTTGGAAATCAATACCATGAAACTTAACTATTGACTGTGCCAAACTATCTAAAATATATACTATAAATTACTAAATGCTTATTGGTGTTTGTGATCTGTAGTAGTTCTAAAAATCTGCAGCTTTGGCAGTTATGGCATAACAATACCTTGGGGATGGCACCCAAACTTTTTGAGGGGAACATCCCAATTTGCATACAATAGATTTCTTTGGACTAAATTTGAATCTCCCTGAATGGGAATTTGATTCTTATTTCAGAACATCAGAGGCATGTTCATTAAATCATCAAACAATAACCAACAATGAGTGATCTGACATCGACAGGCTTTGTTGTTAATAAAATGCAAATGCTTGCAATGTGGGATGGATGCAAAGACAGAGGCAGCACAATCTGCCTTTGAGTTCAAATTAAGGAAGAATAAAAAAAAAACTGGTTCCATTGAGACATGTTCACTTCTTCTGCGAGTTAAAATGGGTAAACTAACTATTGTTTCAGCTGCTTTAAAACTGACATATGCAAATTTACAAAGTGATAAAACTGTATTTAGACTGATATACAAATGCATATTTAGAAATAATAACAAATAATATTTAGAATGGCACTTCACTGGTTATTTACTGTACCTCACTCTTTATAAGTATTATTTTGGGTACCCTCTCACATCAGTTCCAACTGTAACCCCCCAAAATATGTTTCTTTTTCGACATTGTACACAAATTAAGATTTAGTCATCAATGAACTTCTGGAGAAATTCCCATTCCCCTTATATTATTTATGTCTTGTGTAATTTATAAATAAGTATCAAATACTCTCATTGTTTTGAATCCATGGAGTACTGTGACACATTTTATGACAGTGGTATGCTAACCACTGTCATAAATCTGTCTTTAATCTGCGAGGTAAAATTGATGTTTTGTCAAGGAAATCTGAAGGCTTTGAAGACAGTTAAACATTTAAATCCTCCCTGTCTTTCTGATGTCATGTCAAAATGAAACATTTGATACAAAGCAAGCACTACAGCTTCTCGGCATTAAGTTATGGTGCGCCTGCCCGTTATTCAGCAGCAGTAACTTTCCAAACACAAACTAATGGAGAAAGAGATGAAGGCTACTGAAATATGTCAACAAGTTCAGCTTCTCTTCATATCATCAGCAGTGTGAAGTGCCTTTGAATAACCTGTTAGGTCATCCATTGATTCTTCAGTCTAACTAGGCTATTGTGTTTTCAGAAAGCTTTATAAAAAGGCAGCATGTAAGAGGAAAAACAAAAACTCTTTGCTGTATAGGAATATTTTGGTTTGCTTTAAACTAATCATAAAATGTATAGCATGCAAACTATTTAACTTGTAAGTCACAGGGTCATTACAAAAGAGTAGGTTTGGATTAGCTAAATGTTTCTTTCATCACAGTAATACAAAGGATTTTGTCTTCAGATGGTATTCAGGCAGAACTAATACTACAAGGAATAATCTATTTTCTCCTGATGTTAGATGAAGAGATCCTCTAGGGTTGGCCTGGGGCCTGAGTATGAGACAACCGAACCCTGACTTCCCAGTTGAGATGCCAGAAGCATAATATTCAGTGAGCAGAAAAGACCTTTAAAGACCGGTTATTTGTGGAGGTAAAGGTAAACTTGCTCCAGCCTTTGTAACTTTTTCATCATTCTGTTGCTGAAGTGGCTTGTGAGTCTTTGTTATATCTCAAAACTGCACTAAAATAGGGGAAGGTTTTACTCCCGTTCCAAAAGACATAGCTGATATTACTTAAGACTCTCCGTCACTTATGTAAAGACTAGGCCATAACATGTTATCCTTCTGCTTTGCCTCATTTTCAGTCATTGAAATCACATCATTTTGAGCTAAATAAAGAAAATACTGACAAAACTGTGCAAGCATGTGTTGGGGCTCACTCTGACACATGGTGAGAAAGAAGATTGAAATCGGCCTGAGCCAAACTATAGAGAGAAATGGAAGTGGTAAAAAAGCTCTGCATCCCAGTATGCACAGCACATCACACCTCGTGTGGAATAAAACCACTGATCGAGGGAGATTTTTGGAAGAACGTGAACAGTTCGGAGGTCTGTTTATTCATTGGCCAAATAAACCCCGAACCAATAGGGAGTTGTTTATGGGCAGATAAAATTAACTATGGGGGAAAAAAACTATTTAGGTACCATTTGTTTCAATGTGCTTTGCTTTGTTTTGAAATTGTTTGAAATGGAGCCATTCTTTTTTTTTTTCCTATAGTATTTTCCACATTTTTTTTAAACAAACAATACTAATCAAGAATCATTACATATCAAGTTTAAAAGTTGTAGATGATTGTAAACCTAAGATCCAGCATCAGTTTCTTCTTTATTCTCCCAACCATATTGCATGAACCCTGGAATAAAGCTATGGCCATTAGTCATCAGTGTTTACATGAGTGATCTTTTAAGCTTGGTAAGGAGAACGAAGGACAAGAGTGATATTCCAACACAGGTTTTGGATTCCAGACCATCTCATGTTTTCTCTACGTCACAGTTGACTGCTATTTGATCTATCATGCAAAGTAGACATATTCATTACAAACAACTAGTACAGCTTCTAACACCAATAGCTTAGATCCAGGCGCAGATAATGAATCAGGGTGAGGTAGAGGATGTCGTGTTTGCTAAGCACAGCCAATGTAACGTTTAAAGAAAACAGAATAGGGTTATATAACTCAGCCGGTACACAGTTACAGTGTAACCCATCTTAAATAGAAGTCTGATAATGCAGCCTCTCAGCGATCAAGTTGTGTCTTTGGCCCTGGACATGGTTGAAGGGAGGTGTGCATAAATATGTTTTGGAAAACTGATTGTTGGTATGAAAACTATTTATAGTTTACAATACCTGCAGACTTGGCCTCACTTTACCACAAACTTGTTTAGTGTACAATTTAACTGTCTTGTTAAAATGTGATTGTAGCTTTGATCTTACAAGAAAAAAACAGTCAAAGTCAAATAACAGTGCCACTGAATGCTCCTCTACTCCTTGACACTGCCACCTAATGGAAATACTGGAATAGATGTTTACAGAACAACACTCTGGAGTAGACATAAAAGCCCATCTAGCGAAAGTGAAACCTTCAAAGTTAGGGCTTAGCTACTCTGGTCTCAATGTTATGTACAGATATTTTAGTTACTTGCCGAAAACAGTATTTACTATTCTTTCGTATCATGTGGCAATAATATTAATATAAGACACAATTGCATATCCTTAATAATCTCCAGGTAACCATTTCAAATGTACACCAACAGACCTTTTTTATGTTCGCAATTAAAATAATTTTGCAAAACTATGTGATCCATCAAAACACTTTCTGCATTTGGTAAAGAAATGCAGACAAAAATAATCTGATTTTCTAAAATGGTTGTTAGTTGGATTAAAAGCCTTCACATTTTTTTTTTTTGTATCCGTCAGTACAGACTGAAAAAAAGTTGACTGCAAAGTGTAAAGATTGAGATAGCAAGCCTTCTAGACTCTGGCCAGTGTTTCAGGGGCGTCTGTGAAAGTCAACCAGTTTAAATTGCTCTTTCAAGCAAGAACGCCAGACACCTTTACAGAACAACTGTAATGTGATTTAAGGTGCTTATAATTTATATGGCATCACCATCTAATTTTATTAACAAGAATAAATCAAGAAAAATAGCACAGTTTTTCTCAGTTGCCTCTCCGAGTAACTAACTCTTCTTTTTAATTACTTAAAATAAAGTACTAATGATTAGCAGTTGGCATCAGTGTGGAATCGATCTAAGGGTAGGAGTTGACCCTATTTGAAATCTATATTATGGACAAGACGGAAGTAAATAAAAAAAGGATATAGGTTTACATTATTTATTCTATTTAAAGGTTATATATATATTTTTTTCAAAATCCCTGTTTTTTTATTTTGTTTAACAAAAGAATTAGGACCTACAACAA
Organism: Xiphophorus maculatus; assembly: GCF_002775205.1. Lineage (NCBI taxonomy): Eukaryota > Metazoa > Chordata > Actinopteri > Cyprinodontiformes > Poeciliidae > Xiphophorus > Xiphophorus maculatus. Next base: position 22,011,471 of record NC_036445.1, read on the forward strand.
TTACTCAAACTCGTTGAAAGGGGTGACGCAGCTGCAGATTTTTCATTCTGTTGCCTCCTCAGTGAAAACTGCTTTTGTTGCATATCTATGCATGGTTGCTCAGTAATATAGATGCTCATCTGTGTCTTTCATCAAGTTGACAGCTTTTTTTCTCCTCAGAAAGATAACATTTATTATAAGCGTAAGCAATACATATTGGTCCGGAGTAAATTTGTGGCACTTTCCCGCAGCTCATAATCATGGCTGTCTGCATTTAAGTATCTCACATGATCTATTGACTCCATTTTTATTCACTGTATTTCTGCACTCGTAGGTAGAGGGAGTAAGTTAAATCCATGGATGCTCAACAACAATAATTTATAGACAGAAGATGCTGTCCAATTATATAATATTCTTTAATTTTCCATATATACTAAACACCTGGTATAGCTAAATGGCATGGTTTACAAAGCCAAAACAAAGGTGTTTTGTTTCTTAAGGACAAAATAAGAGTAGATTAAACACTAATTTATCAATTTGGAAAACTGTTAATTTCACAAAATGTGCAATTTTTTTTATTTTTATTTTTTATAATTCCAAGTTAAATATATAACCAACACTGTGTGACATTCCTCTCTGAGGCTCCCTGGCATGGATCTTATTTGGCCTTGGGCTTCATTACATTACATTACTGTTACTCAGAGTTGGTCGAATATGCAAATCAAACCTTTTGAAATATGAACCTACAGTAAGGAAAAAGAAATAACTTCAAAAAGACAATTTACCAGGAAATTAATATTTTATTAATAATTTCAAGATAATGTGTGATAAGGCTAATTTTGGCTCTTTTTTCACATTACAAATACATGGGAATGCTATCTCATGAGAGAAACTCCATTGTTCTTTAATTTATCATGAAATTAGCTTTTCTACGCTAACTGCCATTGTGCCTTGGGACTTCACATTGTGCTGCGCCGTGTTTTCATTTTTAATCACTCCATGGGAAACGCACTCAGTGGCCCCCAGCATTATGATAATATTTATTTTGGCTTGTAATTCTCTAGTGTTTACAGCTAATGTGCTGGGGTCAAATGAGAGTCAGTTTATGCTAACGAGATCAAGTTCCACATAAATATGAATGTTACATCTAACTTAATACTTGGAAACTATATGCATTCTTGGGTAAAGTTAGCAATCATCCACGTTACTAGTAGAAAAAAAAGACAATGACAACTTAAAGTTAAAAACAACAGTTTTAGCATGGTAAATTCCCACTGTTGGTGTTTCAAAAAAAAAAAAATATATATATATATACAGAGTTGAGTTACCAGTTATGCCAAGCCAGTACTCCACATGGTTGTTGCTCCTCACAACTTGCAAATTACAATAAAGTAGTGGTGGGACTTGATTAAAATCGGGTTAATTAATATATGTGGTGGCGCGCGAATACAAAAGTTCCAGGCGGACCCTTTGTCTTTGTACTTGTAAAATGAAGTTGTGATTAATTGCATTAAATTTCAGTGCCAACAGACTGCAGTCAGTTAGCTAACCGTAAATAAAAACATTTCACCTAGCTGTCACCTCCTGACCTGCCACTGTCTCCAGCCAAATGACTCGCCTCTTTGAAAGCGCATCACAACAACCGGGGCATTGTGGTTGAAAGGTAGCGACAATGGCCATTCTACAGCCGTGCCTTGTTTGTGAATGAGAGTGTCAGCACCTGTGCGTGTGCTTTGCTGGTTTTGTTCATCCCGTCACACTACACTTGGCTCTGGGTGTTGGTAGTAATCAATACAGGCCTACCATCACCTACTGTTACCCGCCTCCCATACTGCCTGTTTTGTCCCCAACTTAATAATGAATTACATCCCCCTTTGAGTCCACAGTGGAGACTCTCTTTGTAGCCTGCAACAACACACACATGCTCACACCCCTTCATAAATGATAAGTGCTTGCAATTAAAAGGTAAACTTTAAAAGTTCATATCTGACTATGCCCGCTAACGCAAACAGTTATCACCAAATATAAATATCTATTTAAAAGCATGGGATTATGCATTGTTGAAGGATTGATTTTACACAACGCTATTTTTGGCAAATGCACCCTTACACACGCACACACACACCGCTCAGCCAGCCAACGTTAAGGCTAACATTTCTATTGCATTTGCTAATCATTGATCAATAATTCAGAGGCCTCTCTCATCTTGAAGGGTTCCTGGCTTCCTGAAACATATGGCAGCTGTACGTGTAGCCATGTGTGTAGGCGTGTGTGTGCACAAAAGTGAACCCTCCTATGACATCTTCTTTATCTACTGTTCAGAATACTAGATCCTTATCATAGAGGCCTTTGTGGTGTAATGTCCAACGAGCAAAAGAAAACAACTTAGTTGAAGTTTTTTTTTTTTTGTCATTATTTTCTTTAAAGCTTGACTTTTGTTCCTCTCTGTCTCAAACGTTGTTACATCTGAAGATGGAATGTCCAATGCCAGCTAAACAGCCATACCAGTAATTTGCAGTGTAAGTCGACATGATGGTTATCTCAGTCTAGGGCATCTTTCATTTCCTCCAAACCACGTTTTGCGTCAATTCAGGCTGCTGTTATCTTCTCACTGGGTCTTTTGGTAATTTGCCCAGCATGGAAGGCTGTAAAGGTTTCTTGGTCCACCCTCACTGACCAAGCTAACCCTTTATTACTCTATTACACGCACGCACACACATTATATATATATATATATATATATATATATATATATATATATATATATATATATATATATATATATATATATAGACAGAGAGAGGGAGAGAGAGCAGATTGAAGAAGCATCACTTGTTGGAATTATATTTGTGGATTTTATTTATTTTCCTTTGTTGTGTGATTTCATTTCTCTCCCTGTCACTTTCCATGATGCAGTTCTGTAGACAACTTAGAGCTCAGTGCCTGAACCTGGAATTGGACACACTACTTTCCAATTGAAAAACATTTTTCACTGAGGAATTGACAACATGACATAACAGCAAAACTTAATATGTCATGCTACTAAGTAAAACAAACCAGTTTGCTCAAAATCTGCACATTTTCAAGATATGTTTCAACATAATGTTTTAATTTTGTTTTTGACTAACTTTTTAAGATAGATATTTAGCTCAGTAATATGTTCATGCAGTAAAGTTATATATTATATAAATAAAATGATTATTTTATTTATGCCTGCTAACATAAACAGTTATGTTTGCTCACTAAACCTTTGAGACAAATCCACAAGCTCAGACACTTGGGAACAGATTTTAGAAGGAATCTTCTTTAAAGATTATAGGAGCCATATGAAAGAGAGACACCATTTTGGCAAATCCTCAGTTTTTATGTTGCACGCTTCAGTCTGAGCGTGTCCAACTCTTGCCTGCTAAAGGATGACTCTCCTCTGGCATGCCTAGATCATGCTGTGCACATGATAAATAGGAAGAGCTGCTCTTAGAAGTTGAGCGGAGCGGAGATCCGGCCATGACCCTGCTGTTCTCCCATAGTACTACTGTGCAGGTTTTGTTTTGAAACAAACAACTATTAGCAATTAGTTTCACATTTTTAATGAGAGGCTTGAGGGGTGGAAAGACACAGGAGCAGAATGCAACTCAAAGAAACTGAACAATCGTGAGGTTAAAAATATGCCATTTTCAATCTGATATGCTCTATTCAACTTATATTAAACACTTTCTTTGTCACTAGCGATAGGTCATGAATAATTAGTTCAGATAATGTTATAAGGGGATAATCACTAAACTCCTAATGTGATCCCCGTGGATCAGTGAATAAATCACGCAACAGGAGACAAAGAGAGAGAGAAAAAAGATAAAGATGATAAAATGAGAGGATGAAGAGATGCAGAGAAACGGTGCTATGAAAGTTAATCTCATCGTTAGTTAATTTATTTATTTCCCCACCCTTGCTTACCCCGCTCTACTCACAGTAATTCTAATGAAGAGCTCTCCAATGACTTAATTTAGAGTGAAGTTAATTGAGTTTGGTGCTACACGGCTGCACTTTCTGCCTCGATGCCTTTCTATGTTCTCCTCTAAATTTAAACCCGAGGATCAGAGTGCAAAATTAAACCAAACAGAAAAGCTAAGGAGGAAATAAAAACAGACAAAAAAAAAGTGTTAGAGATGGGATGAGGGGGGAAAAAAGTGAACAAGAGAGCATGAGAAGAGGTGACAAACACTGAGAAATAGACATGTGTAAGGGGCTGGGGGCCCTCATATCAGGCCCGTCATCCCCGTTGGCTCAGGACTGTAATTAGATTTGGCAGCAACCCCATAATGATAAATGCCGATGATGAATGGAAATGCAAATGTGTGTGAAGTAGCCCCAGCCATCAAAGGGGGGAATATCATTAACACTGTCCTCTTGTCAAATCTATCATTGTCAGTAGTGCCTCCATGCTTCCGCCGTGTCCCACCAGCTACAGAGGGGTAGTTCAGGAGTTAAGGAGGAGGCTCTGCTGAGAGTGATGAAGAGGAAATTGAAGCAAAAAGATAATTAGAGGCCAAGAATTATCCCTGTTAAACTGCTTTGCATGTTTGATTTTTATTGGACCATACATGCCATAAAAAGCTAAAACAAAATACCAGGGTAATTATTCTAAATGCAATATAACATATACTGGTACTGTGTAGACATAATTGTCATTCTAGTTTGTAGTTAGTTAGTGAAGAGTTAAATCTATTTGGCCACGTCATACATTTTTAGCTACCTAATATGGTCACAAGGACACAATGCTCACAATGCCTTCAGTCCTTCTAATTTGCCCAAGATGGCCGGATATACAGTATGCTGACTGATTTCCTGTAATCTGTGGAAGGATGTGAGTATTTTGTCACCTCACTGACTAATGACACTAATTGTATTACCTTACTGCAATTTAGACCAATTTAAATTATGGTGAAATTTGAACCCAGTGCGAAAAGCAACAATTTGATTAAACCTCAAAATATTTTTGGGCCTAAATATGACATTTTTTTGTGAAACGTATAAAAATGCTGAGCTGTAAATTTCTTGTTGAACTCATTTGACATATTGATGAGAGTTCAACATATATTTTTATATGGGTAGCATAAATTATCAATACTCCTTTTTTGTGTTGGCATATTTATTTTTTTCTGTGAACAATATACATTATGTCTAATTGTAGAAAGACAATGTCTTACAGCAAAATTAAGTCATCCCACAACATTGTATCAATTTTGGATGGGATTCCACTTTGTTTGACAAGGAAATCAGTCACAATATTTTGACACGTTAAGAAACATATAGCACTGTGATATTCTGGTGACCTTTACATCTCTCACCACTAATGACTGCTAAATACAGAAATGGATGGACAGAGGGATGAAATCTGCTGGTTTTACAACTTTTGAATGTGAATGAGAGTTCCCATAAATGTTTTATACTTTCCAAGCAATGATTCAAAAATTGCAATTTAACCAGCAATTAAAAAAAAACTGAATATGTTACAGATACTATGTAAAAGATGATTCATGTAATGACAGCAACTTAAATATTTTGTTGAGTTCAGTGGCTGTTGACAAACTAGTTCAGATGTTTACACCTAAAACCACATGTTGCCATTTTTATTTTTCTATTCACTTTTTGGGTTTGTTTTTGTGACTTTATCATAATTTCTTTGAAGTTTTGAACTCAACTTGTCCGTCCACATACAAGCTGATGCAAAATGTGACCACAGCTTCTGTCACGTTTTGCTGACTAGATTTTTGCTCTGGAAGTATCTTATCAGCTGACCTCCCGCTTCGCTCTTTTAATATTTTTCCTGTCTGTACATGTGCCTCACTCAGAAAAGAAGTGCTTCAACAGACATCTGTTTTTTTTTTTTTTCTCCCCCCGTTTCCTCTCCAGCCTAAGGGCAACAACAAGATTGACCTCTGAGTCGCAGTCACGATCCAATTACCTGCTCAAGGACAAGCATGTAAGTTATACAGCAGGAAAAACTCACACCAGCAACATAAAGCAAAACAAAAGATACTGACAGAATATTATCAAATGGCGAAGCAGTGCAGCAGTAATCATATACTCTGTCCAAATACTTTTACCTAGAGCGAATTTTCACCTCATTAATTGAGTAAATGTCTAGCAAGTAGCCCTTATTCATGTTTGCTACTGTTTTGTTTGCTTGTGTTTACCTCCAAACACTTAGACGAATGTTTAATTGAGACATGGAGGTGGTGGGGGTAAATCAGTGAAGCGAGCAGCAGTGTCTTTTACAGGGGTTGCATGAGCCAGGGCAGCTTTGTCTGACACCTTGAACTAAATTATTGAAAGAGGGTATGGGGGGATAAAGACGCTAAGAGGAGGACACTCTGACATTAGTACTTGTTGTGGGTGCTGCTCACACTAGTCCATGTTTGTGTATTGGCACAGGCTTTTGTGTGTCTTTGTGTGTGTGCCTGCGTGTGTCAGAGCAAGGTTGCATAGTTAAAGTTATTTGAGCAGATAGGAAATTTTTGATTACAAGTAAAACAAGACATACTGTAGATTGGAAGATTTTATTTTTTTTAAAAATACCATGTTTTATGTTGCTTTCTTTTGTTTTTATAGGGGAAAAGTATATATGATACTGCAAACAACTGGTTGCAAACTGTAAAAAAAAAACAAAAAAAAAAAACTGAGCATCATCTCTCTATGCTCTTCGCATCACGTTAAAAATACACTTCCGGGTTACACATGCCTAAAAAACTCAACTTCAAGTGGTTGTTAAAGTGGGAGTCTCTGATAGACACGGTGGTATCCTCTTCCTCGTTTGACCCAGACACTGATCTCATCTGCAGTAAAAAGGGGCCTCTACGTCCTAATCAAATCACTCATTAACTATTTAGTGGATCAAAAGTTCAGTGGACCATTGTCTCTGAGTCAAGCATCTATGGCGGCTAATCCACTTGAATTAAACGCGCACATATGCATGCGAATACCAACCTGGGCAGGCGAACACATGAAGTCTGGAGCCATAGATGTGTACACAGTGTGAATACTCTGACAAAGAGAGACACGCAGACTTTGATGAAGCCAAATTGGAATACAAGTGTGGGGGTGGTTGGCTTGTGTGCAGCTTATAAATAATTTGTTGTTCAAGAGACTCTGCTTACACCCGTCTGTCAGCAACCAAAGGGTCATGTGGGCAACTAGCATGAGAGCGGCTCGCCGTCAGTCAACATAAACCTGAAACCAAGACATACCGGCCCAACATCTTATTAGGCCCGCAAATGATGTACCACAACAAATAAATAAATTATTTAATACGTATATTGTTGTGCAAGAGTATGTATATCTCGTTCCTTTTCTTTTACATTTTGTCACCTTACAACCACAACCTTCAGTGTGTTTGACTAATGTGGAAAGTCTGACGTGCAGATGAACTTCTCAGTCGAATACTTTAAAGAGACAGTTTTGAATGAGCAAGTATTACAAGTCTCTGAAGGGGTACACACCTGTGTAATGCTTTTCCTTTTATCTCTGCGAAATAGCTCAACTTCAATCACACTGAATAGAGAGAGAGTGAGAGAAACTGAAATAATGCATTTTCCCCTCCACATTTCTGAAATTCTCACAGGTTTTCTTCAATTGTTTCCCCGTATTTAGTTCCATCCTTCCTTTAATCACTTTTTTCCAGTTTCCCTTTTCTTGCTAAGCAGAAACATCCCCACAACATGATGCTGCCACCACTATGTGGGGTAGTGTGTGTATGGTGACAGAGTTTACACTGTAATTAAATTCCACACATTTCGGCTCTATTTACCAATTAGGTATTTGTAATAATACATGATTATAATTCATGTATAATTTCTTGTTCTATTACCACATAGCATTGTGTTACTTACATTTTAGAATCCCTGTAAAATACACTGAGGTTAGTGGTTGTAACATGAGAAAACAAAAAATATATATATTTATATAAATCACGGTCATTTGCAGGGCATTCTAAGAATTTCATTGTTGATTGAGGTTGCCTGTAAATCCTTTATTTGAAAGCATTTTCTGTCTCTACCATGTCTTGACCATTATCTGTGAAGGATGGCATCTGCCCACATCAGAAAACACTCTTTGAGAAATAAAGCCATGTCTTTTGCACTTCTACTGTTACAGAGCAAAGGGTTGTCTCTGGACACAGGGCTGTATGTATCTCACTGTCAGATATAATTTAAACCAAACTGACAGGAGCCACAGCGAAGTCTCCTCAGTCAACTGTCCAGTCATGTGGGGATTTGTGGTGTGTGTTTACGTGATCCAAGTGCAAGGTGAAACATTTCTGACACAGCAGAGGGTCAAGAGAACATAGGCACCCTCGTTCTGATGTCTTCCAAAACAGAACTACTTGAGGGGACTTTCTGATGCACCAATACACTCTGTAAATCTTTTATAGATGGGCATCCATGGAGAATTGCTGCACTGTGTCCTGAGGACATTGCCTCAAGCTAAACACTCTCTTACTCCTGGTGGCCACGGCTGTTTAACAATGCTTTTTTTCTTGTTTGTCAGCCCCAAAAGAATGCCCTGTAATGGAAAGGACTCACACCTGAAAGACAAAAGGAAAAATGTGACCAAACATCTGAGGACGTTAAGAAGACATGAAAGACCATTTGTCATTTCCAATTACAGACCATGTACCAACGATCATACCGAAGTTCCTGACTCATGTAGAGATGTTGCGATGACTCAAGATATATATACTGTATATATACAGTATATACAGTATATACTGTATATATATATATATATATATATATGATACCGGCCAGCTCTTGCCACCTTTCTTAAGGAATAGGAATAATGTAATGTGGTGATATGCCATTTCTAAAATACCACACCACAACCAAAGTAACATGTAATCTTTTAGAAGGTATCACAAAGCATCATTAACTCATTTCTATCTGAACTCAAGAAAACAATTACTTTTGCGGCTAAAAATGAATTAAAGATAAAGTTTAAGACAAGAATAAAATATTTCTTCTCACTTCCAAGCTATAGAGAATACAGTATAATATGGCATAAAAGTTAAGCAGATATAATGAGACTAGTATGATATCAAACACAGATCTAAACACTGTATAGTTTTCACTCATTCCATGGTAGGTTTTCTGGATTTTTGAGATGATCGTTTCATTTACCAAAATATATTCCCACACATAATTGCATGAGATAGGTTTTTTATCAAAACATGTCCCCCTTTAAACATTAATGCTTTGACCAAAATGTTTCCATGCAATTGTGTTTTGAATAAGTTATTGTAAATACCTTTAGAGGATGATTGTGGAAAGATGTATAACAAATACAATATGACAATATCCTGCTTACAACAGTTCTGCAACACAGTTTCAAGCTCACAGAAGCACAGTCATAGTTTCAGATACACGACAAAGCCTGTTCCCATTTCTTCAAGGCTCTGGCTTTGAAGTGTGATGAGTGTGAAGCTTGCCAAGGAGTCTGCTTCTAAGTCTTCGCCAAGACTCTTCACCTGCAGCTACAAGCATCTTGTCATGTCCAAAAAAAGTATGTGCACCTGTATAGAACATGGTGCTATCTTGCTCTAAACTGCATTTTCAATATAAACTACAGAAAAAAAAACTGTTATTCTGTTTATCTTAATTTTTCATACTCCCTGTTCTGTGACAACTTTTTAAAATATTATGATCATTGTAGAATAGCTGTCTGATGAGAAAAATAAAATAAAAAAGATGTTATGACAAAATAACCTAAGACATGACTCTGTTATTGCTTTAAATTTGAAGGTAGACTTCAGTGAATTAGGTGAGGAGCATTTTCTGGGACTGTTAAAAACAACATCATAGTAAATATCAAATGTTGACCACATAGGATTTATGGAGGGAAGTCTTCATTCAATTCACAAACAGACATAGCAAAATGTAGTGCATAGTCACGAAAAGTACTTTCAGTGACCTATGAAAACCAGACAGGAAGAGCAACACGACTCAGCATGTTTGCCTCAAATCCAATTATTTCTCCTCCCCCTTAATGCAGAAACTGCAGTTGTACAAGTTGGTAAACGGAAAACAAGAAAATAAAAAAAAATAACACAAAGAAAAAAAAACTGACCCAGTTGGGTTACTGATGTTCAGGAGAACAATAAAGTTAAATTTCAGAGAGCTAATAATGAAGAACCCATAATGGAAAACTTAGTCTGTAATATGCATTGACTAAACTCTGTCACTCTCTCTGATATCAAAATAAACAAGTTTCAAACTAAGTGTGATGGGAAGTTTTTGTGATTTTGAAACATGTTACTGTTTTAAATACCTTCAGTAAGTGGCCAGTGTCTTATCAAAGCATCTCAGTGAATAAATGTTTAGACATAAACCTCTTCAGTTTTATGCAGATTAGAAATTGGGATTTTTTGTTTACCACAGGGACTGTAGATATATTCTCCTTCACCATTTTAGGTGTGGAAGGGTTGGTGGGGGTTGTCCCAACAGGCAGACACTGCCATTTAACAGACCTTAGATGACTTAATAATTATGTTTTAACCAGCATGATGGAATACTATAATCACCATCATTGAAATATGATTGCTCATACAAGTAAATGGAAAAATCATCCAGTCATAGTGAATAAAAACAGCAATATGTATTGTTTGTGATGGATCATTTCAACAGGCGGTTGATGAGGTTATCAGTGTTTTTGCAATACCAAAACACTAGATTCAAAGAGCTCTGGATAAAGCTTTTAAGTATTTGTTTCATCCACCTATCCCCTTGAATATCCATCTTAGTTTCTTAGCCACATTAGCATATCAGTTAGAGCACTCATCATATAAAAAAGAAAACATAACTGTGTTGAAAGGTCAGCATATCAGGTAATCAGTCCCACTGATAAAGGCAAATAAACACAGTTGATTGGAGATGCAGCAGATAGTGAGAGTTCAGGGGCTTCTCTATCTGATTCATATCACTTCACTTTAATCTTTAACAGTTTTCCTTTTCTTTAAAACCTTCTCTGCCCCTATATGTTTGAGACAGAACAGCAAGAGTCGGGCAACTCAAAAATCTAATTTATTTGACATCAATATAATTTTTAATGTGCTTTTTAATTTTCCATATCTAATAATTACATTAGACTGAATTCTATATTTTAGAATCAATAATGTTGACAGTATGTGTGTGTGTCCAGATGACTTGGTAACAATTTGACTATCTATTTACAATCTATGTTTTACAGTTTAATTGAAATGTACACAAAGCAAAGAAATCTGAAATTCATAAATGTCACTTAGGCATTCAAAATTGGTCAGAAGGTGTTTTCAAAAGCTTTTTTTCCCCACTTTCTAATACAGTCAAAACAAATAGGAAAATAAAGAAATCTAAACAATAAAATGCTGAAATGAAGTATATCAATATTTCTACAAAAAACAATGCGCTGCATAGGCTTTTGAAATTATTTATGGACAGTTTCTCAGCTGAAAACTGAAAACAAGTGAATTTCCATTAAGTTTCTAGCACAGGTCATTGCAAAGGCAGTGTAGCTCACTTTGTGCATTGTACTAACCATAGGGAGCACCAAGAGTGTGTGCTTGGTGTGTGTATGTCTACAAACACGGAGGCTGAGCTATTGGTATGTTTAAGACGTGCGTGCATGTGTGTGTTTCTGCTGTACGCTGGGTTTGGCTAGCTCACTGCTGGGAGCCTCATAAAGCTCTCAGTTTGACGACCAACTGAGCAGTAAATTAATTAATCATCATTTTATGCCTCATCAAGCGCTTTGCCCGCACCTCGCCACAGGAGCCCGTCCCAATTAGCCAACATCAGAGCCAATTGTTTAGCTTAGCTTACTCTAGGTGTGAAAGAGACGATGTTAATACAGAGGGGGGAAAGCTATGGAGAGAGCAGATTATTGAAGATGGACACATACTTTTTATTTATTTCTTTAAAGCATTAGTAGTGGAGTAAAACTATCTCAAAGCAGCATCTAGTCATAGCTGACATTTGGTATATTTTGTAATAAAAATCAATAGTGATATCAATTTAACCATCAAGATAAAATTATGATATTAAACCAAAAAAAGAAGTTGTTCCTTTTCCCCAGAAATCTGGTTCAGATTAAAATGTGTCACTTTTAACAATTAAAGCATAAATAAAGGGTCATCTAATCAGTGCAGGCCAGAGCTGCTTGCCTCATCATGGTGATAAAAGTAAAAAGGGGCTCTATGTTGAAAAATCCTGATTGTCACTACACATTTTAGTAATGGGTGACAGAGAGGCAGACAGAATGACATTGTGGCAGGGCAGCCAGGAGGATGCCAACAGCCACGCCAGGGGCAGGGACGGAGGGATGGATAAGCAGATGTTGTTCATCACCCAGGGGTGGTGAGGGTATGCTGTGTGTGTGGGCTTTTTTGTGTGTATGAGTGTGTATGTTTATGAGGAACTACAATGATGGACCGCATACCCAAGTGTGTGCGGATGCGACCGTGAGTTGGCGTGCACGTGATAATGCAACTGTGTGCCTCCCCACTAAGAGAGGTGTGCACATGGACGTCTCTTACAGAGCCTGCAAAGTGCTCGAGGGGGAAGTACCTACAGAGGCATCTGGCAAGAGGAGCCCAAAAACAAAGGTAACCTTGCCTGCAGTGATGTACACTGTGTACAGCCACTGTAGTGGTGGTTAAGTACGGGTTGTTGTGTGTATGTGTGACTTTTGGCAGTGGTGTGTGGAGTTTTTTTATTATTATTATTCCTTTATATATCTCCTGTTCATCAGTCTGATACACAGATGTATATTAAGATGAAAGCAACTCCTTCAATTTAACTTGCTCCTGAGCAAGATGCCATATGGTGATGCTACTGTACATGAAAATATAAGAGAGAAGAAACTTATTTCCAGCCTTTTCAAATATAGCAAGCTCTACATCACAGAATGTTCCACAGGTCAAGGATACATTGGTAGTAGATTGATATATTATGAGAACCCTAATGTGTGTGTTTGACAGATTGTCAAAAATAACATGGACTTGAGTGGAAAGGACTCAGTGAGGATATAAATATATCTAGATTATATATATATAGCTGCTCAAGTACAAGTGGATGGTTGACTGATCTGAGACTTTCACAGCGTTAGAGTCATGCCCAGCCTGGGGTAAAGTCAGAAGTAGATTTATCTGGTTGTGACTTTATCTTTGTTATGCAGTTCTTTGTGTTTATATGTGTGAGTATGTCTTATAGCATGAAAAAATACCTGTAAGTAGGTCTTATAATTGACTGTAGTGCTTTTAGAGGGTCAGGAAGCATACTGGTCCCCTCAGCCATCATTGAGCGATTTCAGAGGCTATTACATCTGCAGTATGGAAGCACCTGAGGGAATGTGAAGGTGCTCTTGCTCCCTGAAATTCCTGATAAACGTGTGCACAAATCAAGCAGACTGAAATTGTAGCGAAATGAATGTACATGAATCCACACACAGACAAAAGTGTATAAATATGAGTTGATGATGGTTTCATTTTCATGTGTATGCATTGCCATTCACATAAAAACTCAATAAACACTTTATCATGTACACTTGTTAATTTGCTTGTTAGTAAAAATAACGAATCACTCAGCGAGTTGACAGCAAGTTGGTGCCTTTAGACATTTAACTAACTTGATGATGTCCGAGCCAGGCATAATAATGTTGTGAAAAGGGGGCATTTAAGGGAGTTTGAAACTGGCTTTGTTCTTGGTGGAAAACTGGCAGGTGTGAGTGTTTCAAAAACTTAGAAAAAAATCTCTTGAGTTCAAGGAGAACATATGAGGAAAGGAGAATCCATCCAGATAGTGGCTATAAATTGGATGAAAGTAATAATTACAGAGATCAGAGAAGAAGGAGCAGAGTAGTTTGTTACATTTGTTGACGGTGATTACCTTGACTGTACTGGGAAAGTTTTTTGTTTTTTTTTTCTTTTTATTCTGTAACATAAACTCATACAAATCCAGAGTGCAGTTTTCTAAAATCTGACTGATTGACGAACTTTTAGCACAATAATACTCGTCTTCTACTTAAAATCAATATCCACCTCTTGCCCGGAACGTTAGCTGGAAATAGGCACCAGCACCCCTCCTGACCCCAGTAGGGACAAGGGTGTTATAAAATGGATGGATGGATGGATGGATTAATGGATAATTGCTTCCAAATGCAAAATCTCTCTCCCGAATGCTCTTCTCTTTTCTAAATGTTTTGTCTTAAGTATTGCACAATAGATAAAATCTATTCCATAATGAAATGATAGAAACATATCTTCCCATCAGTTATTTAAAATAATTAGTGCTTACATCAGAGTCTGCAGGTGAAGAAGTTATTAAACTGTGTGTGGTAATGTCAAGCACAAACTGATACTCTCTGTAGAGATTTATCAGACAGAATTGTGGTGAAGAACAAAGAAGCAATGAATGAAAATATTATTAAATCTGTAAAGGAAAGAAAATTCTGTTCTCAAGTTCACACTTGCTTATCTCTATCACTCCCATTATTCTTCAGCCAATTTACTGAAAGCATTCCTGATATTCTGTGTATATACCTTTAAGCATTCCTAATTTGTAAATTAGTGCTTTAAACAAGTAATTTTACACTTTTTTGTTCTTCTTTCTTCTTCTGTGTCTCATTTTCTGCCACCAGGTGCATATTGCTGTTTTAAGATACTCCTCAGTGAAATGTGTTGAATTCCCTCATGGGTAAAAGCTTCTTTCCAGATGCAAGGCTTTGATAAATCACTTGACCAGGTGCTTCTTCAATTAGTTCTCATCATTCTTGTTGTCCTTGTGCTGTAACATACCTGTTACTGAGCGGAACCCAAGCAGGGGTTTCAAAGTATTCATTTGTGTTGATACTCAAAGACGAGGCATTTGCTAACTTTTACCATAAACAGAGACACTGGAAGAAGCTCTCTAAAAATGTTAAATGAAGCCTTTCCTGTGTGCTTTAGCATTAGTCATTCATTACAACATATTTACAAAAATCATTTAGTCACTTTAAGCACATTCATTTCAGCAAAACCTAAGAAAGACCCTTTGCTGACATTGTTAAGCTTCATTATCTTTGAGGGAAACTTGGCAGCCTTGAGCAGGAAAAAATTGTCAAAACTTTTTTCATCAAAAATCCAGAGCAGTGACTTATTTGTGGCAATGGATGAGATGCTAGGCGGAAGAATCGTGTGGTTACACACCCGAGTATGATCGAAAATATTTTCCTTAATAGTTGTGTATGTGTGAGTAAGCGAGAGAGAAAACCGACTTGCAGATATTTTACTTTATCTTGGCAGATAACTCATATTTGAGGAATAAAAGCATTCAGAGCTTATGAGTGATCAATTATACTGTCAGTTATGAATGTGTTTGCAGTGGCTGCAGGCCTTCAGGTGTTATAGGGTGGATTAAGGTAATGCTAGCCCAGGTGGTCACAATGACGCTGATGCACTACGAAGAGTTTCAACATGTGAATTTACTTTGTGTTATACACGGTGTGGAGGAAGAGAATAGGATGGTAAACAAAACAAAACAAAAAGTTTCTCATACACCCTCCAAATCCTGCACCACAGGCACACAACCAAAAGAAGTTAAGCTTGCGTGATTGAATGATGTATGCATAGATAAATTAAGATCTCATGTCGCAAGTGGAACATAAATACTTTTCCCGGGTGTTGACATTCCTCCAGTAATTTATCAGTGTTAGTATTTATTTAAATGTTTTCTTCCACAGCAGCACATTTATTCATAATTTCACTCCACCACAAACCACTGAAGGAAACAACATGAAAACGTCTGAAGAAGACATAGGCACAAATTCCTCCTTCACAAAATATTTTAAAATAGTAATAATAATAATAATAATAATAATAATAATAATAATGGAGTGGCATCAGATTTTAGTGACTGTAGTATTTCTCTTTTGTCTTTGGTAAAAGACCATGAGCCAGTTCTCCGTAGACATAAGTGTTTGGTTTGGTAGCATTTATTCAAAATGCTTTAATCCATTTCTTTGCTTTTGGAGCGGTCTTTGGTCTGCTTGAGTTCACAAACATTTCAACTAAAAGATGGTCTTAAAGATCAAAAATGAAAATATGCAGAGAGAGCAATTACACATGCAAACATTATCAAAGTGGAGACAATGCAATAGATAATGAACTTTAACAAAAGCATTTTCCCACCATTTTGTTAATGCAGCCTGACAGTTAATGAAGTTTTAATTTAGAACTAATCAGATCTTGTAAGGCATGCCCAGTCGCCTAGGACTGTGCTGGGAAGCAGAGGAGCCAAAAGACAGGCTCCTGGGAGACCAGCACTCCGCTCTCATTAATGTTGCCAGGTTCCTTTACCTAATTGTTGGCACAGGAATCTTCAGACGTGCGCTTTGAGCAAGTCACCGTGTAATTCAAGTGTTATTTTTCTGTCAGATGCTCTTTGTCATGTGCTTAATAAACCAGATTGATGGACCAATTGGGAAAAGAGAGGGGTGGGTAGACACACGTAACACCACCAGATGGATCTGGACTTCCAGTGGTTGCGTTGAAACAAGTCAGCAAAAACAGTAAGGTCTTACCTTTCCACTTTAATATCTTGATTTTTATTTTTATTTTTTATGGTTTTTGTTTTCTTGTGTGACAATCAAATCTTCAGGTGGCTCCTCAAGCTAAAATAAAAACATATACTTGTTTAAATAATGTTATTAGTCCAAGCCTACCAAATATAGGACTGTGTTCCTGCCGGGGAGTGGATTAGGATCGATCGTATTGAATGTGGTGCGGAAATATCTATCTCGTAAGGGATCCATAATTAGTTTGAACATATGTTGTCATTTTCCTATTAACTTAAAAATTACAGCTTGTGAAACATAAAAATTTATAATTACTTCATAAATTTGATATCTTCCGGTTCAAAATTAAAAAATGCCCAGCCTTGCTGTTTTGGCTTGACGTTGCTTGCACATTCAAACCTAGCATATGTCATTTACCCAGAATGTATTGCAGTGTTAACAACATGGTGACGTACGCGTGACATTTGATTTAAATTTATGAAAAATAAACAGCCTACACTATTGTTACTGTGTTGTTTTTACATCCATAATAAATGTTGCTCAAATAAATGCCATTGTTACATCTAATCTCAGATCCCTTTAAGCATTAATTGTTACACTTCGGTTAACATTTGCAGACATACCCCTGACACACCATTTGGTAAAAGGAAATAGAAATGATTTGCTCTCTAAAGCACACATTTCAAGTATGAGTTTGACTTGTTTTCATTGGCACACACTCCTTTAAATTTTGTAATATGAACCTGGCACCCAAATGAACAAATTAATCCCAAGTGAATGCAGTTCACCTGGGATTGTGCAACATGCTTTTAATTAAAACTTTCCCACATGTCTTTGCTCTAAAGCCTAGGAATAAAAACACATTGCTCGTGTAACTGCAAAAATACATATAAATCCATGAGTCAAAGTTTGACAGAAGTATACTTTTTTCAATTTGTTTGACAGTAATTAGATTTTTATTAATCAGTTTGAAAAGAAAAATTCTGTTTATTGTTCTTTGGTTTTACACAAGAGCACAAGTCTCTTTTACAAATAAAAGCAGAGTTCTATGGCCTGGCTATTGCCTTCCTATGATATGCATTATATACGTCACAACCAAACGTTAGTGGTAGTGGGTAACGTTTAAAACTTTAACCAAACAGCATCCAGGAAGAAATCGTTTCTCAATAACCGAGAGCCCAGTCCCACTGTTATGAATCAAATAGCAAAAGTCTCTTTCATTACGCTGGGCTGGTTTTGACCAGGCTAAGAGTTCTATGAACTATAAAACATCCATAAATCATGTAGAAGACAGAAAAAAACATTTTTTAACATTGACAAACTTAACAAAAAATCACAGATAATTTGTTGGTTTTATTAGTATCTCATTATCTAAACCTTAGAATGATGCAGTATAATAATCAGGAAATGGGCCAGTTAACGTCAGTTCAAGCAAGCATCATGCCAAAGTGAGTACAATGTTTTAACACTACTGCATACGTTTAAGGAACAATATTAATGGAGTTTGCTGCAATATTTTCAGTCACAGTTGCATCAATTTTTTTGCAGTGGTGTGCATATACAGTCTGAATGTTTTTTGAATACTCCAGCAGTATGGGTTACATTACACATGTAGCTGACTTGTTTGAAGACAGGCATGAATACATTCAATCGATAAAACTTTAAAAACTGAACTCCTTCACTCCTTCCTTGTTTATAGCACCTAAACTTGAAGAAATACTTGTGATTTGGTGTATTTATGGTATACTTCCAATAGGCCAAATAGTTTCTCATGAGAGAGAGGAAGAGAGATAGAGAGCGAGAGAGAGAGAGAGAACTCAATCTGTGGGATGGTGTGAAATCTATGACATGTCATAGCAGCTCAGTCAGCTGTGCCACTCATTCACAGAGTATATTGTTGACTCAAAACAAAGGTTTTATCCTCTGTACAGTTGAGGATAGCACTGAGATCAGATTCTAGATAAGATACTCTAAAATGAAAAGTGAATTCTCCCAGGACTGTCACATTGTTGCATATAAGATGTTCACAGGTGGAGGAAAATGGCTCCAACAAAGAGATCTTGATCTTGTGCTGTCTACCCAAGAGCACAATTCTAACTGGAAAGCTCAACTAAGCATATATGTCGCCATGAAATTTAAAGCATACATATTACAATAAGTTCTGCAGAAGGAAACAGATTGTTTTTCTGTGAGAGGTGAATTATCCATATTCCAGAACACAGAGGAAGGTGCTAGCTTCTTTCTTAAGTTCTGGTGTTGGAAGCTGATGAATCAAAAGTGGTCATGAAACTTTGATTTCCTCCTCCATTTTTCTTTTGGGGCAACGGTGACAACAACTGTAGGAGTTTGTTCGATAACTGGTGGACTCCCACTTCACCCACCTTGTCTGCTGGTGGTGGTCAGAGGGTGCATGGCAGCCTTGCTTCTCTCAAACTGCCCTAGGGCAGCTGTGGCTACAATGCAGTAGCTTGCCATCGTCAGC
The DNA here is from genome assembly GCF_002775205.1 of Xiphophorus maculatus. Taxonomy (NCBI): domain Eukaryota; kingdom Metazoa; phylum Chordata; class Actinopteri; order Cyprinodontiformes; family Poeciliidae; genus Xiphophorus; species Xiphophorus maculatus. The sequence continues at coordinate 22,030,510 of NC_036445.1, forward strand.
GTGTGAATGTCTGAATGTAGTTTGAAGGACGTAGGGGTCCTTTGGACTTGATATAGAACTATTCGAGTATTGGCTATTTTACACCGTCCCCATGGGATTTAGATTTGGTATTATTCTAAATTTTAGACAATAAAACACATTTCACAAAGCCTTTTTGTTTAGGGCACCCAAATGGCTTACTACAGTCATGGTTGCAACAAAAAAAAAAAATTCCATCGTTTTCTTTTTTAGTTTTTTCACATCACCCCTACTCACTCAAAACAGATGTCATGCTAAAAAAAAAATTAAAAAATGGAGAAAACATTTTATTATTTTTTGAACACCAGGCATAATTTTAATATTTGTCTGCAGGTCTTATTACTTTTAGTCAAGTGCATTTGGACAGCATCAAGTACCCTGATGCTGTTATAGCACCTCCTCGCTCCGATACAAGCATTTTTTTCCGTCAGCGTAATTGTATTAGAATGCATCTCCAATCCCCTGTAACAGAAAGAGGTAAGCCGCTTCGCTTGCTTGTGGAGGGATCAACAGTCTGTCCTTTCAAAGACTTGCAAAGCTGGCTGTGTGTGTGTGTGGGTGTGTGTGGGGGGTGTGTACATCCAGCAAGCGCAAGCACTTTCTATGCGTTTGCGGAATGTGCACCCTTCTACAGACGTTTTTGCACCTTGCACACACACAACCATGTAGTAAAAGCTCAACCACCACCATGTAGCGTGATTAGGTATAGCTGTCGTTGAATTGTGCTGAGCACAGCCAGGGCATTGCTGAGGATTGGGTTGCCCTGTTTCCACACAGAGAGAAAAAGAACACACTCACACACACTCAGAGCCTGTCTGTCTCCACCTTGTCTTTAGCCCGTCGCCAGGAAGCAGCTGGTCTGAATATCTGAGTGCCTTTAATGAATTGAAATCTTTAGGGTGCGAGAATTTGGTGATTAAATGCAATAAGGCTAATATTCCTGGGTGAATTGAGAGTCAAAGGAGGATTGTCCTCTGAGAGAGGAAAGAGATGGAGGAAAGCAGGGAAAGAGCAATGTTCTTGGCAGCATGCAAACCCCCTGCCCACCTCATGGGAAAAACGCTATTTAGAGCACAGGAGGAGAAGAGCTGGAGCGTTTTTGAAAAGGGAAAGGAAGGGAGGAGAGACGAGCCTGTGGGTGGTAGAAGTTGGGGGGCATCAGTGCTTATGGCTTAAAGATTATGTTTCATTTAGATTGTGATGGAGACACACTGAAAAACTCTGCATGACCTTTAAGAAGTATACTTTAAACTGCAGTGGCACATGCTTCATGGCTCACAATAGTGAGCTTTCTGAGGATTTTCTTGTAGAAATTGACATTTCATAAAATACAAACTTGTATTACCGAAGAAGGAAACAAAACAGTATTAACTCATTTATTCTTTTTTTATCTGATGAGCGAATTCAGAATAATGCCAGAATGAAGTTTGATTTTTCAGGATTTAATTGACGGTGTGCCAGCAGAGGTTTAGAGTAAGCTGGTCTTCCTGTATGGCAATTGTGGACAAGTGATGGCAAAGGCAGTAGATTATGGTGAATGTACTACGGACTGACTTAAAAATAAAACTCACAAAACAACACAAAAGAAGAAATATTACTGATGTAAAAACTTTTCAGATACAGCATTAGATGGAGAAGGAACAATTAAAACCAGATATCTGTCTGCATAGTTAAAAAAAATAACTGCTATAATAATTGCTAAAGTTTACATGTGGTATCCTACACGGTTCTGTGGTATGTCCTAAAAATGTTACATTACTCACAGTGTGGAGGTCCTCAGTAAATGTAGCCTTCACTGAGAAACCTGCTTTTGCTGCATACAAAGAAGGTGTCACTAGCTAATTGTTTCACATAAAAAAAAAACAAATACACTTATTCTAGACATTTTAAACCAAACGCTTCATGCCACAAATAAATTGCAGATATAAAAACGTGTCACTAATTGTACATGAATGACATGTGATAAATGACAAAGTATCTAAAACAGGGGTGTCCAAACTTTTTGCAAAGAGGGCCAGATTTGATCAAGTGAAGATGCCCGGGGGCCAATAGTTTGTTCGGACATTTTTTGATTTTTTTTTTTTTACCCCTCCAGGGGGTCTTTTGTGGGCTCTAGTGTCCCTTATGTGACAGCAGGCTGACAGGAAACAGGGAAGGAGAGGGGGGAAGACATGCGGCAAATGTCATCGGGTCCGGGAATCGAACCCGCGACGGCCGCGTCGAGGACTCAAGAAGGCCTCCAAATACGGGTCGCCCTACGCCACCACGGCACGCCCTGGACATTTTTTAACTACAAAAGTTTCATGCAAATACACAATTTTCATTGTCACAATTATCTTTATTTTTCAAATGACAAAAAAACAAATATAAGCCACTCAGGCAAATGAGAACAACTCTAAAAACCCAAATTCTGCCTTTCTTTCATATCTGGAGAGTCAGATAACATTGAACAAACTGTATGAAATACCTTAAATTTACATGAGTTTAAAAATATCTTTGCCTCAAGAACATTTTAAACAGGAGTTATAAGTAATGCAAAGTTGTCTGTTATTATTTAATCTTAAAACAAGTGAATTCTGCTCGTCATTTACAATATCTACAGGTTCATAACCAAATCTTACTCAAGAGTTTAATAAAAATAAGTGCCATAAATCCAGGTGCATAAATGTTCTTTTGGCTCTTCACTGCTGATAGTGACAGACGTTGCCGTTCAAAACACTCAGTTTCATGTCCTCAACTCTCAGTGCCACACTGTTACGTGCCAGGCAAACATTTTTCTCAAATTCTTGCTTCTTCTCAGGGCAAAATGTTCTCCACCATTTTCATAACACAGTCTTTGATAAATGTATCTTCAGTAAAAAGTTTGCCATGTTTAGCTATTAACATGGCCACTTCGTAGCTTGCTTTGGTGGTATTTTCTTTTGACTCACAGACCCGCGTGAAGAATCGCTGTTGTGATGCCAGTGCAGCTTGGAGTTGCTTCAGTTTTTCAGCACGGTCACTTCCTGTTAGCTTGTTGTATGTGTTAGCATGTTTAGTCTGGTAGTGTCTCTATACATTGAAATCCTTAAACAAGGCAACCATCTCACAAATTAGACAAGCACAATTGCCCTGATTTTCAGAAAAGAAGTATTATAATTCCCATCTCTCTTGAAAGCGGCGGCCCTCACTGTCAACTTTCCTCGTTTTCTTTGCAGTGGCCATGGCAGAAATGAGTGGAGAGCGGTTCGCTGCACGGAGGCAGACTGATAGTATTAAAGTGGTGCTGCCACCATTTGGTGAAAGGAGGAATTACAGTTTCAAGTTTTATGATTTATTTATTCTGTTTCACAGTGCAGGCGGGCCATAAATAATACATTATAAAACCGAAGCTGCGGGCCGTATGAAATCTGACCGCGGGCCGTGATTGGCCCCCGGGCCGGACTTTGGACATGCCTGATCTAAAACATGGTGTATTTCTGATTCTACATTTTATAGTTTTGGTAAAAGTTTAGAAGTTAGGAATTTGATTGTTGTAAGTAAATAGTCTGACATAAATAAACTGATGCTAAATTATGTTGAAATAATATTTTTAACGTTTAGTAATAGGCAAAAATGGATTTTTAAACTATGTTAAATGTAATTTGATGCATTAAACTTCAATTTTGGGGCTGATCATTAACTGAACTGTGTTTCAATGCTTCATACAGTTGTGTTCAAAATCATCCATAACCCTCAGGAGATTGCTAAAGAATATTAAATTTTTAGTTTAAACAAATGTGTCATCTGAGTGGAAGTAACATGGACGTTTTAGAGTGGCCAGAATCTGGAACACAATCCGATAATCTGTGGAGGGGGATAATGATTTGGCTTATTTCAAGGAGGGAATCCAAACCCAAAGTTTGAGAGCCTATTACTAAATGATCAAAAATAATGCAAAATAAAAAACACATACACACAAAATAAGAAGTGAATCATTCCTCTAATAGCAGCGCCTGCTTTTTAGTTAAGTACAGACTATAAGGAACTCACAAATTTTTCTTGTCTTTGTTTCTTTTAAAATGGAACATAAACTAGTCAGTGCAATATATAGTTCTGTTGTCCCAGTTGAGATTATATGGATGATTTGATAGTCATTCTCTGTTAACGGTTTATTTTGTTGTGTTGTTATGAAATGAAATGCTACAAATTCTACAATATCTGCATGAGTTTATTGAAACTGGTTTTATAACAGCCACAATATATATATATATATATATATATATATATATATATATATATATATATGCCTGCTAAATTCTGAAATAAATAGCATAAAAGCATACTCGTCTATTTCTTGCTTTCTATGCCATACCATATATTTAAATCAAACAGACAAGGTCATTGATCTTTAAGATCGCTCCCGAACTCATATCACAATGTTTTTAAGTTTCTTTGACGTGTTGCACTCCCGATGTTTATGATTTTAGAGAAATGCCAAGTATTTAAGTAGTGTTTTCAAAGGACACATTTAAGCAGTTAATGTACATTGCCTAAAACTGTGCCTCAAGGCACAACTTCTATGTTAAATTAGCTTGTAGTGTCACAGGTTTTTCTGAAATAAATTTACATTTTGTGCTTTCAGTGTGCGTGAAAGTAGCTCAGGTTAAAACGCTACAGTCAAGTCAGAAGCCATGACACTAAAGTGTTTGCTTAAAGCAGGGGTTCGTTCAATTAGCCGACACGTCTGACATATTCTGTTTAACATGAATCACTTCCCCTGCGTCTCCCGGAACACTTGATAGGCGAAAAAAAGAAAGAAAAAAAAGGTTTAGTGCAGACATGTTGAGCTCATTTAGAAAACACTTCAGACAGACAGGAGAAGAGAAACACATTTTTTAAAATGTTTTCCTTATCCACTTGTTTTGCTTGTTGGTCTTAAAGCTTGCAATAGGGAATTTGCAATTTAGATGCACATTGCGTTTTACATTTATTCATTCCACTCACATTTTTTTCACATTACCACCATAAACAATTAATTTTGGGGGGGATTTTATGTGATAGAGCAACAAAAAGTAGAAACTGACTGTGAAGTGGAACAAGAAAATGTACATGAGTTTCACATTCTAATACAAATAAAAAATATTTTTAAAAAGTACGCTTTTTTTCCAGGTACAGCTATGATTACAGCTGCTGCTCTACATGTAGAGATTAGATTTGCTTGCAAATTCTTTATAAAATAACTTAAGCTTAAGTCAGGTTGAAAGGATGACCCTCATCTTTCAAGTCTTGCAACAGATGTCAGTTGGCCAGAGGTCTGGTTTTTGACTGAGCCATTTCGACTGTGTTTTCAACTTAAGCATTCTACTACATCTCTAGCTATATATATTTAGGGTCATTGCCTGTAAGAGGGAAAACCTCCACTCAGTCTGGTGGCCTGTATCCGCCATTTCTTCCATATGTTTGCTATGTCTGCATATGGCTTGAGGGAAACATAAAACAGGATTTCTTGTGATTTTCATTCAACAATGGTTTTCCCCTTTGCCACAGTTTAGTCAGAGCCACATTTGTAGAGAGCACGACCAATGGTTGACCTTTCAGAACATTTTATCACCTGAGACGTGGATCCCTGGAGCTCCTCCAGAGTTATCATGAGCCTGCTGGCTGCTTCTCAGATGAACACTCTCGTTACCAAGCTCTTTTATTTAAAGTGTGAAGCCATAGCATAGTAGGTTTCCACTATGCCACTTCCAGATAAAACAACGCTTTATGTAAAATATTCAAAGCTCAACACATTGGTCACATTGGATCTTATTTGAAAGAGTTAACTTCATGTGGCCAGAAACTTGCTGACACAAACATACACACATAGACACAAAAATGTTATGTGTTTTTTTTCTTCCAACTGGCTTAAACAAAAAGCAAAAGTGCTGTAAACAATGTAAAAAAATCAGCAAGATATGTATTTTTCATGATGATGATATTATACTCAAAAATTGGTGAAAGAAATTGACTGGTTGAATTGGTTATGTTAGACTTATGAGGGTATTTGCAGAAGGTTTTGGGTTCTCTCAGGCAGATGCTTGGACAGGTTCTCCTTTTATGGTAGTCTACTGAAATTAACCACTCTAAAATGCTGAAATTAATAGCTGAACACCAAAGCAAAGTATGGGTGTCCTCTTGGTCATGACTATTACACTGTCATTTGTTGAAATGTTTAACACACCTTAAACAGTGCTACACATATATAAAAAGTGAATAACAATTTAAAAAAAAACTACATAGCTGCAAAAGGACTGATTTTAATTTGCAGAAAGTGCCTTAGAAAAAGATTGACATAAACACAAGGCTGAATGTATTGTGTTTCTTCTTATATATCCAGCTTTCCAACAACAAGTTCCACAACAGCGTTTTTATTATCTAACTTACAGCCCAAAGGTGAAACACTCTCCTCTGGATTGTTTACTTTCCACTGGCATTAAACATAACTGTCAATTAGGAGTACAAGTTAGAGCTTCTAATGACCTTGTTTAAGCTGTTGCATTGGCAATTATTTGTGTGTGTGTGTATGTGTAGGGGTGTGCAGGTGGGGGTGTGTTGGCGTGTGTGTGTGTGTGTGTATTTAATCCCAGCTCAGTTTATTGGCCTTGATCATTCAGAGTATTAAACATTTCGGCTGACACCTTTATGAGAGGACAGGACCCCGTACTCACTTTTAAAGTCCCCCCTGTCCACTTTGATGTGTTTTATTAAACACAACTGTGCCTGATTTGTACGTCAAGCTCTTTGGTCTCCCAATCTTCTCCCCAATATTAGTGCTACTTACGGTTAAGTCTGAGCATCAGCAGTATTTATGGTGAGGTCTTAATAGGCAGGTTGAGCATGAAAGGTGTAAGAACATCAGAAGGATCGATTAGAAGAAAGGTTCAGTAAAGGGAACAGGACTATTCTGTGTATGTTCTTACTTTAACAAGACTGAGAATGTGTGGCGGAATTATATAAAGTAAGGTAAAGAGGTTAAAACATGGTGTAAATTATGATGCATTTTCTCTGGGTAATCAGCACACCCATTATTTTCTTGTCATCCCTCCAAATTTGTGACAGCGGCCACATTGTGCATCAGAAGGAGCCTTCTTTCACTTTGAATCAAGTTTCGCTTCTAAAGGTGTGCATCAGAGATTACTGTCTGAAGTATTTTGCAAGTGATAGGATTGATGGACGGATAAAAGATAGAAAGAGCTCATGAATTATCTGCACATATTGAGCTGCCTGTTTGATCAGTGATAAGAGGGGATGATTCCACTTGCTCTCTTGTCTATGCTCAGCTGACGCTCGATGATACCATCATTTTAGTTTTCAATGACAACCAGTCCTTAGTGTGGTGACTCACTGGTGAGCAATGTGACAGGATTCTGACGGTAATTGGTATCCCGTGGATTGAATTTAGCAATACCAAAATGACTTTAACTTTGGTCGTCATAACCTTTCATTTTTTTTTCTTCTAATGTCTTTACATTAAAAATAATTAGGTTTCTGTTGTTTCAGGGGATTTTGTCTGATTAATAAACACATTGCAGTAATTGTGACACAAATGAAAGTGGTAAAGAAAGGCAGCACTCCCTAACTCAGTAGTCTGTTGAGCTATGTCTCTACCAACAAGTACAGAACGTTTAAAACAGTCTTTGCATAATAGCTCAAACCCAATCAGACTGGATGAACAGCCTTTGACTTGGCTATTCTAATACCTGAATCTGTTCTGGGAGTATGTTTAAGGTTTTTTTCTGATAGATGGAAGGTAAAGCTACACCACAACCTCCAGTTCCCAGCTGCTGCCACTATGCTTCACCTTGGTAGTGGTGTTTTGAGGTTTATGGAAAGTGTCATTTTTTTCTAAACAAAAGTTTTCATGAGGGGCCAAAAGTTTATATTTTGATCTCATGTGACCAGAGCACCTTCTAAACCAAGTGTTTTGTGCTTGCCATAGATTTCTCATTCCACATTCTTTTTCTTGGCTTTCTTTAAGCAAACGTCTTCTTGATGCTTTCTCATAAAAGCTACATTTTGCAGTGAACAATTTATATTTTTTCCTGTGGGCTAATTTGACAGCCTGAGCTGTGGATCTCTGTACTTTAGCCAAAGTTACCAGAGGCTTCTTGGCTATTTTCTGAAAAATATTTTCCCTGTCTGTCAACCTTTTTATTATTATTTTATTTACTTCATTATGGACAATTGCAAATGCCTTTCAATAACAGATGCATTGTTTTAGTTTTATATCAGCCTTGGTAATTTTTCAATGCCTGTCCTGAATAAATGGGCCTGCATGCAACACTTTTAGGTGTGTTATTTATAAAACAAAACTTTGACCATGTATCATTTGGGAGGTGTTGTACGACGTTAGCCACAGTCCTTCCTAGCAGTGTCTGTAAAAAGGCAAATAGCCTTTTTCTCCTTTGAGAATCAATATCCAGACTTTGTCAAGGGCACCACAGTTTCTTCTGCAACTGCTTATTTTTTTTTGGATGTGAGCCAAAGAGCAAGTTCATCAAACAGTAGCTGGAACTCCTCTCCACAATTTTGACTAATTGTGGAATAAATTCACAATCGTTTCATTAGAGGCTTCACAGCTTGAGGTTTATTATGTGCAATTGGCACCTTGTTCCTATTTTCACCTGCCATTGCTCTCAATCAAACAAAGAGGCAGGTAGGAAGTTTCTTTTCATGTGTTCAAAGGTGACCGGTTGCAGAGCAATTGCTCTTTCTTTTTCTTTCCTGTCTCTCATAAACAATAACTCTTTTTATTGAGAACAAATGTTGACATTTGAAGGGAGCAGCAGCAGGTGAGGGGCGGAGGGTGAGACTGCCTCTGGTGCTATTTGACAACGCTGTTGAGTCCCCTGTGGGAGCCCACCTGAGAATAAAGCATGCATTTCAATAAACCATCTCCTAATGAAAGCATTTTGGACTGAGGAATGAGAAGTTGGCCAGAGGCTATAACATCCACGACTCCCATATACAGTAGGTCCCAGACCGAGTGCTAAATGGTAATAAGGTGGGGGAAACACATCAAATCAAGTCAGTGATGATCTAACGGGTAACAACATTGAATTTAACCAAGAGTCATTCACAGTTTTACTGCGTGCTTTAATTAGAGAGTGCCTTTTTAAAAGAAGATGTCTGACAATGTCATACAGTTCAAAACAAAGTATGCAATGACTTTATGTTAAGATGAACTGGATCCATATTTCAGTTTTCAACATTCTTGCAGATGGAGATTGTGTCTTTTGGGGTGCGAGCACTGTGGAAACAGTCACCCCTAATATTGTGTTAGGTACAGATTTATATACTCAATAATATTTCTATGTACTGTAAAGTAAATACATGAACATTTTTGGTTGGGTTAATAATTGGGTTATTTTAGCATGGCACTGATCAGCCTGTTGTAACATTATGGTGTTAAGGAAGTCAAGGTTGTTTTAACAACCTTCTGCTCACCTGCATAAAACAAACATAATGATACCATGGTAATTTAATGAGCTATTGGTACTTTTGGCAGGGTAGGCAGCTCTCGTTCGTAGATAAAGTCTGCACCTAAACGAACACTGGAAGCAGAGGGAATCACAAAGTGCTTTAGAAGTTTCTATTGTGCTAACTTTGAACTTTGATGAAAGACTAGGAAAAATATCAGCAGATAACACAAACTGTCAATGAGTATTAAAGTAATTTGGAATATGTGCTTCTCCTCACCCATGATAGAAAATGTACTTTCTTCTATAAAGAAGAATGTACATTAAATAAAAAAGAGTTTATTTACATGTGTAACAAAAGTTTAGCTCTTTGTTCCTTAGCCCACGCTAAATGCTTAACATGAAGAATATGACAGATGTTCATTTTCTCGGATACAGTACTCTATGAACATTCAACGTCTTTAGCGTTATGTGGCTTACTCTCAGCAACTGTCTGCTGGACAACTGCCCATTCAGCAATCTCTACCATAACTGTAAAGATCATCACATTGAATTGTGCTAAAAAAGAAATCTATATTGAAACTTCTTCTTTATTGGCTCTATGTTCAAATTTTTTGAGAGACTGAATTTTTGGTCACATGAACTATTGACCAAAAACATGAAAATAAACTAATATAAACACTCGAAATATTTCAGTCTGTATGTAACAAATCTGTGCAAAAATGATTGTCACTCTTTGAATTGAATAAATAATCAATAAATTGTTCAATAATATTCTAATTTATTTACATAGGCCTCTGAATGCTAAATTGTTGATGACATAATCAACACACCTAAATAACCCATCTCCCCCGCCCGCACCCTTTCCTCCTCTTTTCCGAGGGCAGCCCTGGCTGTAGGAGGATTTCTCGACAACACTCAAGATCAGATTCAACTGGAAAATGAAGGATTAGTTTTGAGTTTGGCCAGAAGCAATGACTGAAGGGGGGGAGGAAATATTATATGTTTGATTAAAGCACACGAACTGATAAAATATCACAAATTTATATTTCAGCGCCAATTAAGAAATAAGTTGAAGGTTTAAAAATGGGGATAGCACGGATAACACCCTCGGAAGTTGGCTTTGAGTTCTAATTGTTTAATTAGCTGTATTCTATAATAGCAAAGCCATGATGAAAAGCAGGGGGACATCTCTCCGATTAGGGCCCATCACACAGCCCATTGAAGCTGGCAGATGCGTAGATAGACTTTTATGGATCGCTCGATGCTGGCGCAGTAATGAAGCAGGCAGGCCTGACCTGTCCTGAACCAGGCTGAAAAAACTCCAGGGACGGCCCCGCTGGGAGCCCGTGATGCCCCCGATGTGTCCCCTCGGCTGTATTAATCACACTGAAAAAATAAATGTGCGCCAAGGCGAGAGAGAGTGAGAGAAATAGAGGAGGAAAAATGTAATAAGTACATCGTTTATCCCCATCAAGGTCATGAATATTTGACCGAGGGAGCAGAATGAGGCCCTAAGAGAAAATGATTGACCATTTAGAAAGAATGGATTGTGCAATCTGTGAAAACTCATAATAGTTATGAATGGCAAGAGTCATCAAGCATTTCCCATCTGTGCTGGACTGACAAAATAAAAGAGCAATGAACGGGGAGAATTTAAAAGAGGAAAAAAATATGGATCACATACAAGTTATATGAAAAAAAAAGAATCTCAAAAATGAACGTCATAGTTGGGAAAAAGAGTTTAATATTTTCTTATTTTGAATAATGGATATAACACCCCACCTTTTCATTATATGTACATTCATATAAATTAGTAAAAGTACTCTTGTTAACAAGATTGTGTTCTTTGCCCCAAAGAAAACAGTCCATAATATATATGTATATATATATTCATATTTATATTTACAGGACAAACAGAAGATGTCAGTTTTCCACATTTGCAATACAACTTGCATAAATTATAGGCATCGTTCCACTGTCATTTTAAAAAAATAAATATCAAATGTAGGCTACTCCACTCTGAAGTCCTCAAAGTTCACTTCAGATCAGATCAGCGTCCTAAGAATCCTCCCCCCCTCCTAAATACATTTCCTGGGCCATATGTTGTTTTTTTTTCACACACAGATATATAACAAAATAATAATAATAATATATCGTGGCAAATAAGCAAACAAGAAGAACCTGAGAAATAACATGTAACTCACATATAATGGGAGATGATGAATGATAATGATAAGAAAATCACACAAGGCAATGTAATGAAGACTGAAGATCTGAGTCTTTGTGGGATTTAGCAGCAGCAGCAGCTTTCATTTCCAAAGAAATATGGTGGCACTAGATACGGTTTGGAGTAGGAGGTTATGAGGGTTAAAGCGTGGGACTAAAAGGGTTGAAATCCTTTTTTTCCATGTTTTATACTCTGAGCAATTGTGACACCTACCTGCAGAGCATGGAAATATATATTTTAGAAAAAAAGAAGAAAAAAAACAGAATCCCACGATGCAGAATTTGGAAAAACTGTCAAACTGTTTCAGAAAGAAAAATCAAACTAAATAAAATTGAAAACGTTAGATAAATCTGCTAACCTAAACCACGACTGCAGCAGCACATATGAAAAGTGAGCAACTGCCACAACCACTTACACTGTAAAAATGACTTTTTGAGAGAATTAAGTATTAGTCATTAAAATTACTTCAGTTTTATTCAAACATATTACAGTGTAAATGTAATTTCCTGGAGGGGCAGGGGTGGGGGGTAACAAGTACGCCCTGAACACCTTTTTAGACTCTAACAGTAGATGTTGGTTCAGATAACCATTAGCTGTTATCATTTGTCATGTTGCATACGGCAAACAGTGGTTAGCATGGGTTTTATTATAAATCAATGCACTTTACTCAGTAAAAATGGATATCCTAAGAACTGCCACAAGGCTTGTAGATAAAAAAAAAAAGTTTAAGGAGTTTAAGTCTGTATTCAGTTTTAACCAGCTTATCAACAGCTCTAATGGTAAAATACGACTTACTGGCAAGCTGAGCTCCCTAAGTTTGAGGTAGTTGTTGCCAGTAAAGAAGTCATCTCAGCTGTGGTTGTTATACTGTTATGTTAGAATAGATTTTAAATGATTTTATGTCTTGTTTAATATAATAGAATGAAAGCCCGGATGAACAAATCCTACTAATTACAAATTTATTTGAGTATTTTATTGTTGGAATTTCTCTTTCTAAGTATTTTTTTTAGCTATTAAACTTAGTTTATAGCTATTTATTGTAAACACAGAATAAGGTCTATGCAAATAAAATGTATCCTGTTGCACCAATTTTATTGAGTAAACCAGCAGTTGGTTTTATCAGTGTATGTGACATTTGAAGGCTTGAAGTTGCACTAAGACTGTGCAGAGGGAGCTAATTTGTTTGCATTTGGCTGACCCTGTGTAATTATAATTATCCTAAGCTGAAAGATAAGGTTTGGAGCCCACTGTGCACACGCACACTCACCCTGTTTCCCTCTCTCTCTCGCACACACAAAGGAAACAATAAAAGTAAAATTCCTCCTCAAAGCTATGGCAACATTTCTCTGCTTATTGGATTCAAAAACCGTCCTTGTGTGTAATGTGTCTGCGTGTATGGTGGGGTTTATTTGAGGCCTGTTCTTCAATGTTGTAGTGGTTGAATTTTACATGTTAATTTTCAGCTAAATTCTCCTGTTTCTGCTGATTTCAGAAGCAAGCTTGTATTGTTCCTATGAGAAATAAAGATATGTTTAAATGAGTAAAATTCGTTGAAAATAGAATAAGTGTTTGTTGTTTTTTTTTACTTTAAAATAACGTTTTGTTATTTTTTTTTAAATTTTTTTATACCTGGTTTTAAAATCAGTCTCCATAATGAGATACAATTAGAATGATGTCGATAAATGTCGTTTATTCTTATTCCAGAATCTCTCTCAAAACGGTCAGATTTATTTGAAGCAAGGCAGAGACTGTTCCCACCAAAGCAGTGACATGAAAGTGACCAAAAGTAGAACGGCTGGTTTGCTTTGAAAACATGTAAAACGATGGCGAAATCTTCGTCCGTTGCTGATGTGAAATACAATTCCAAGATTTAAAAAAATAAAAAATAAAAATCCGAAATAAGTTTTCATTTTAGTCACATAGTTCTCCTCATTACGTACCTTTCTTTGCTTCTACGTTTGTGACTCTGAAATGTTGCTGCTCGACGGCAGCAATCTGGTTTGGGTTATTTTTAACGATGGGGGAGTCTGGCCTGAGCTTTGGTTCCGCGCAAGCCTCCGCCGCCCTGTGAGTGGCGCTCAGGCCGTCGTTCGCGGCCGCGGCTGCTGCGGCCGCGGCGGCGGCAGCTGCCAGACTCACTCCGGAGGAGTTGGTGTACCGCAGGATCCCTTGACCCTGCAGGGGGCTAAAGTTGCCGTAGTTTGTGTAATTGCTATAAAAGGGAGACGTGTAATAAATAGGTCTTCCGAGGATGGAGGGGGCTGGGTAGAGTGAGGGGGAGCTGGCAGCCGGTGAAGTCGCGGAAGGCGTCGGGGGAGTGAGGAGTCCGCCGCTGGAGGAGGGGCAGTTCGGCTGCCCCGGTTGCCCCTGTTGCTGATGTTGCTGCTGCTGCTGCTGCTTTTGGTCCGAGGTTGCAATCTCGGCCAGAGACCACAGTTTGGGCTTGGCCGAAAGATTCTGAGGCGCCCCGGACGGATTAGGCCTGTTGTCCAGACACGAAGACAATTTACTGACGTTGCTGTTTATGAGGCTCCGGGCCAAATCCTCCCGCTGGCTGTGAAGGTGGTGGAGATGGTGGAGGTGGTGGTGGTGGTGCTGATGATGGTGATGGGTGAGCACCGGAGCTTCCACGCCCGTCAGAGGCGACGACGTGACGGGTTTGGGTGAGAGTTGGTCGCGGCGGTCCACGCCATCCTCACTGCACTTGTCCGCTGTTTGGTCGGAGCTCAGCTCTGAAACGCAGCCGACCTTTTCCCCGTCAGACTCGGCAGAGCAGGAGTGATCCGTCAGAGTGTCGACGTGCAAACTGATGCCTGCACGAGAGGACAGAGTTGGCAAATGAAGGGAAAATAAACGACACAATTTCAGAAATGAAAAAAAAAAAAAAGAATAAAATAAATAATGGTAATAAAAATGATTGAACTCCAAAACTGCATAAAACTTTTTGGTTGAATGTAAAGTAAAAATTAAAATTGAAATATTTATGATTTATATGAATTTAGCAAGTTAGTTTTTGTTTTAAAAAAATATATATTTTTAGATAATGTTTTGTGGTTCCATTTTTATATAACAACGGGAGGGGAGGGACATAAACTAACAGTTTATTGAGGGTCACTCATCATGAATGTCTGTTTTATAACTGATTTATCACCATGTTATCAAAAAAAAAAGAATTAAATGTCCCTCTCAACGTTTAGTGCAGCGTTTTGATTAAAAAAGTACACTAATCACTATGGTTACGGAACGACAGACACTTATAGGCATCCTGGCCTAATTATTTGTTTCCAAGTTTGACTTAATAATTTCCAAATTTGTAATATTCTTACCTAAAATCTCGTTAAAAATCTACAGCCATAAATTAACGTGTGAGGGTAACGGGGGGACGGGGGCGCACACCCTCCCCGTGCACAAGGCTCAATGGTTAATTTGATCATTGGCTCTGCGTGTTGCCACATCACACCCCACCTTCGTCCTCCGCCGAAGCCTCGCCGTTATCCAGGGTTTTGTCAGAGCGCTCCGCCTCCTTCCTCTCCCCGTCTCCGTCCTCCTCGTCCTCGTCCTCGCTCTTACTGCGGGGCGCCCAGGTCATCTTGTTCTCCTTTTTGAGCCTCCGCCTGGCGTTTGCGAACCAGGTGGAGACCTGCGTCAGGGTCATCTTGGTGATGATGGCCAGCATGATCTTCTCCCCCTTAGTCGGGTACGGGTTCTTCCTGTGCTCCTGTAGCCAGGCCTTCAAGGTGGCCGTGGCGTCCCTGGTGGCGTTCTTGCGGTAAGCCGGGTCGTTGAGTTGGTAGGGGTAACCCGGACTCCCATATGGATGGTAGCTGAGCGCCCCAGCCATGCCCGTTGTGTGCGCGTCATATGGAGAGGACTTGAGGGGAAGAAAAGTTGGGAAAAAGTCACGCTTCCATAATTGATTTGCCCAACTGAGCTAGAAAGATATAGACATAACAGGGAGTTTATATATATATATATATATATATATATATATATATATATATATATATATATATATATATATATATATAAACTCCCTGTATATATATATATATATATATATATATATATATATATATATATATATATATATATATATATATATATATATATATGAGCGTGCGTGTGTGTTTGAAAGAAAAAAAACTTGGACTGTTAAGGACTGTTAAAGTTGGATGTGTTTTTATTCTATTATTTGATCTTCAAACGTTTCATTAATCTGTTGTATCAAATGCCATTTTTGCATTGTAGAGTTGAATATAAACCAACTGATTATTAATGTCATATCTATTTATTTATTTATTTATTCATTTGATGTGTTCTTTTTTGGTTTTGTTCGAACCATTTGCAGACATTGAACCAAAAGCAGAAGGGAAAAAAATGTGCAATTACCAAAGTCTAAACGCCGCGCGTAAAGGCAGGCCGCAGGGAAAAAAAGCCATGATTTAATGCAGCAGTGATGGTTAAGGTCATTATCGGATTAGTTAATAACAGAGCTCCTGTTAATGCAGTAGTTAAGATAACATAAAGCAAATTTAATTTTGCTTAATCACCCATTAACTTGCTCATTTCCATTGAGTGAATGCATGATTTATATCTTTTTTTTTCTTTTTACTTTTTTTTTGTTTTCTTTTTGTCGCTGCCCCAGTGGATTTGCAAATCCCATTAACAAATCACTTGATATGCACCTTTCCCGAAAAGCACTTTAAGTCTGCCCGTGTGACATGATCACTACGAGTCATGCTTTTCACCTTAAATGTGACTTGAGAGAAAAAAAAATATCGGTGGCTTTACTTCTTATTTTTTTTTTAGAACTAAACAAGGAAACAGACTGATTTATTTTAGACTATAAATGATCTAAACATGTTCAGTCGTGTAGAGTCTAAACCTGTCAGTATACATCTATTTCGTAAAACACTTAAGGCTGCGCAGCACGAGTTAAGCGGTGGTCAAGCCATTCCAATCTGTAGCTCATGCCTGAAATCCCATTTAAGTGGAGGAGGTGAAGGATTTGGAAAGTAAGGGCCCTTCCAGGAGACCACTTCATATAAATTCATAGCTCTCAATGGAAAAGTTCCGCAGCTGCCTACGGATTCGAGAAAAAAAACCCCTGAGAAACACACACACACACACACACACACACTGTAAAGCGTTGTAAAGCGCCGATCCATGGCGATCAGATCAAGAATGTGCGCATACATAGTTTAAAACGCGGAAATCCAGCACTTATAATCGGGAGTAACACACACACGAGATTTTTTTTTACCATGTAGGAGGGGAATCCCGTCGCAGGATCCGTGGAGTATGACAGCGGACTGGAGAAGCCAGCACCAGCCGACGCGGAGAAAGCAGCCGAGCCGGGATAGGGACTGAAGGCTGAGCCGGAGGACGACCTCGCCAAGTCCTCATTCCGCGGAGCAGCCAGAGCCGAGGCCCCGTAAGCCGGACACGAATAAAGAGCCAGAGAGCCTGGGGGCTGGTAGAGGTAACCCTGAGGATAGGACATTGGTGAGCGCAATAGAGTTCGCCGATTCTCCCAAGAAAAAAAATAGCAGGAGGGGAAAAAAAAAGACGCACACAAGGCGGCGGACAACAGTGGCTAAAATATAAACAATCAACTCAATAATCAGCCGTGCAAACAGTCATCAAACAGTGAAAGTAAAAAAAGGCCTCCCTCCGCAGCCCCCTTACTGGGAAAAAAAACACCCGAAAGATCTGTTAAAGTGCCCACATAGAGGTAATGTGGCATGCGTCTTGATCCCCTAGCGTCCGATGTTTTTAGTGCGCGGCGCTATGAAGTGAGGAGTTAGGAGGGAAGGAGCCAGTTGAGTTTCAGACACACACAGAGCATTGGGGGGAAAAACTGGAGCTGTCACTCTGGCTCATCTGAATATCCCATCCCCGCCCCCTTTGTGCCGGATAGAAATGGAGCCACGGAACAAAACCAGCGCTCCACACGGGAAGGAGAAGGTTCCATACCAACCAA
Organism: Xiphophorus maculatus; assembly: GCF_002775205.1. Classification (NCBI taxonomy): domain Eukaryota; kingdom Metazoa; phylum Chordata; class Actinopteri; order Cyprinodontiformes; family Poeciliidae; genus Xiphophorus; species Xiphophorus maculatus. The sequence continues at coordinate 22,048,163 of NC_036445.1, forward strand.
ACTAGAGAGGACGCACGTTCACTTCTGTTTGTGTGTTTGGATTTTTTAACCTCGTAAAACAAATTTAATACGTCTCACCGGTTTGTTCTTGGTAGACTAAAAAGTCCACAAAATCCGCTGGTTTTTTTCCGCTTTTTTCTTTTTCTTTTTTTTTTTTTACGTTACAACTTGTTACTATTTTCTCCTATGGCACAATGCAAATACAACGACGTAAACAGCAACCTCCTGAATGTTAATTCCCTTCACTTTATCTGACGACAAGGGAAACAGTAGAACCCGTTAAAGAGTGCAATGTGACATGGTTTCTCGCACGCAGGTGCTCATTTAATCATATCCAAGAGCGCAGCCTCTGTGGTCACCGAGCCGTGTGCGCGCACCTCTGGCAGAGCGCGCACCTCTGGTGTAAAGAGCGCTCTCTCCGGCCTGCTGGAGGCGCATTCAGCTTTTCAAGTCTCGCCACTTGGTGCATCTAAACTCTAAACTCATCCCCTTGTTACAACAATTCCATTCATCAATGGCAATAGAGCTGTTGGTAGGGGTAATTGTCGCTTTATGAAGGGAACTCGAGGACCCCTCCAAAACACACCCACACACACACACACACACACACACACACCCCAACACACCCACGCACCCACACACACACACGCCAGCGCGCACTCACTTGAATATTTGCCAGTTCACACGGGAGTTTAGGCTCTCACTTGTTTATTATTGCCCCCGTGTTATTTTTGCATCATTACACCAATACGTTGGTTTAGAAGTGTTATTATTATTATTATTATTATTTTTTTGGTATTACGTCTTTTGGAGCAAACTAAAAAAAAAGAAAAAAAAAAGGATGCTAACTTTTTTTAAAAACTATTTAATTTCCAGGCCGTTCTTTTGACAGCTGACATTTCTCCCCATGAATTCCATCCTCCGTTGTGATGAGACAGTGTACTCTGAATGACTCGTGAAATATTTGAAACTAATTGCACTGTTTACGTGAACGTGTCGTTGTTTAACAAGGCCAGCACGCACATTGCAAACTCAATAAATTAAGACACAAAACAAATGAATAAATGTAACATCCTTTTAGCAATACCGGCATAATGTCCCTTATTTTGGGTGTTATGTGCTTTAAAAAAAAATGCAAGCAAACCTGGCATATCAAGTCAGCTTTTATATATACGTACTTAAAATCACGAAGTCACCGATCATTCGTTTGTTTTAAAAATCCAAAGTATTTTTAAAACAGAATAGACCTAGATTTCAAGTTCTTTTAAAGCAACGTGTATAATTCAAGTCATGTAATTCTCTTACATATTTTGATTTTGATGGGTCACCCCCAGATTATTACAAGTCTCTGTCTGGCCACACCTCACATAACTTTCAAGAGGCACCCCTGAGTTAAACAATGTCAAACAATTAAATTAGTTATTAATACATTGTTATGTTGTTATTATTATACACCTGGTTTTATAATCAAAACAAAATGTTCTTTTAACACTTCAGGCCAACCCATCAACAAAATCCTAGCTATGAGTACATTTGTCCCCAATATTTCCAGCGGAATAAAAATATCATTGTTCATCACATATCATTTAGTTTCTAAGGCTGTCTTTGGACATGCTCCGTTGTATTTTTTTTTAAGAACATATTTGTAAGTTTCTCTATTTCAGACAGGACTAATCAATCCAAGAAGATCAAAATCTCACCTCTCAAAAATAGATAGGTCAAGATATGGACGAGCGGGAGTACTGGCTGGTCCACACCAGGGGGCACTGTCTCCTCTGCACATAGGAATGGTGTAACGTCCCCATTTTCCTGTACACCGGTGAGTGATTATGCGCATGCATGCATTGTGTATCGAAAAGCCCAGATATGCAAACACATATATAATAACGAGAGCATGTGCATGCAGATTGTAAATGTGTGCACACTTGAAAATTGCCATTGTAAAAGTGCACCTGTTGGCTTGTTAAAGCGCACTTTAGGTTTGTGTGGGGGTGTCTGTTAAACTCCAGACTTGTGCATTCCAGGTCTCAGTTTCAGACAGACTGCAACTCCAAATATATATGAGCCCGTTGGAGATATAGGAGATGGGAGCTGAGAGACCAACGGATCAACAGAGGGGACGAGGCAGACAAGGAAAATGAGGAGAAAAAGACGGGATGGTACACACATCGAAGTGGGCAGACAGACAAAGGTCAGACAAGGAAAACTGTGCACACCCTTCAGTAAAACATAATCACAGTTTCAGACAAAATCAGCTGTAGAAGTAACTGAACATCATTTCAGTTCAGTTGAAGATTGTGAAACATTAAAGCAACTGGTGTTTGAGATGTTAGTTGATTTACTAAGTGAGTTCATATTTTTTATTAAAATATCAACGTTAGAAAAAAAAATGACTATTGCTTCCTTGTTAAAGTCTGAACATAAATTTACTTCCTCTGCTCAGTCACTATAACCTCGAACCAGTTGTAGTGATAAAACAAACAAACAAACAAAAAAACAAGTAATCTTATTCAAAAATACTGAAACCGTTGTCTTTTTTTTTCTCATATTACTCTCAACACAATTAAACACTAAATTATAAGAACTTAGCAACGTTTTCTTGTGTTGCATATTCTTTTTGGGGTGTGCAATAATCTTGCTTTCTGTGAAAAAAAAAACAATTCATTTATTTTAAGGCAATAGGCATTCGTTGAAATGTGGTTGATCAACAAATTTGACTCATTAGTTGGAAAAGTGGATGAGATTGATTGGATTCGATCTTCTTTGGTAGTTTGTGTCATTTGGAAATGATGAATCCAACAAAAAACAGATCACATGGAGTTCCTCAAGGCTCCGTTTGTAGGCAACTTTTGTTCTATGTCTATTGTATATACCCTCAGGCCCCCATCCTGCTATGTATTTGGCTTTTTGTTACAAGCTAGTGGAGTAAATATTAAGAAAATCCAGAAGTATATTTGTACTGCTGTTCTACAAGCAACACAATCAGATTGAAAAACATTGTTTGATTTTAAATCAGTGTCATATCAAGAGGGCCACCGTTCAGTTGAGCAAGCCTCTTTTCTATGTTGCTGCTGGGAACTGTGCATTAAGTTTGCCAAGTAGTTATTGTCTTGTGTAATGTGGACTCATTTAAGTGATTTTACTTTAAAGGAAAGTGTTGTTCTCACTTTTGTTCGTGTAATCTTGCATCATTTGAGAAAGCATGCGTTATGATCCAACCGTGCCGACTCTCCTGAATTAAAAAAAAAAAAAAACTCCCAAAGGGCTCAACGTTTTATTCTCTGTGGGCTGGCAAAGGAATGTTCAGTATCTCAAACTTGCAGAAAAGCACGGCGCACATGTGTGTTGTGTGCTCGTGTTTTGTATGTGGGCGTGTGCAAAAGAAAGGAGAAAAACTGCATTGTGATCTTTTATTGCACAACTTAGCTGTGCTGACTTTGGCGTCTTGTGATCAAAGCAACTCCCCTAAAACTCTCGAATTCAGTGTAAAAAAAAAGAAAGAGAGACAATGCTGCAGAACAAGACTTTGTGTATCTGTCAGTACATCACACATGCTGCATTTTGATGCTCTGCTGCAGTTCATCCTCTCCCCTCGTTTGGGTTTGTCAAGGAAATCTCTTTGGTGTGCTCTCTTTGTACATCGGGGGAGGGGTCAATAAAAGAAGGGGGCTGAGGGGTTGGGTGGCAGACTGGCGACAGGCCGTCATCTCACTCCCCGCCTGGCATCTGCCCACTGCTGCCAACCCTCCTCTAATCAGCAGCCGTCCATGCGCTTGGCAGCAGAGGGGGTTTGAAATCAGCCCCTCGCCCCGAGTTAAAAACCGTAAGCCCTATCACTTTGTAACCAGTACCTTTAGGGCGACTGAAGCTGGGGTGCCTCTGATGTGCTGGAGTGGAGAACATCGGTTGCCACGTTGCTTCAAATACATTGTGCTGCTAGCACTGTTGTTGCTGTTGTTCTTGTTTATATAGCATTTTTCTAAACATCACAAGCGAGCTCTTTCTTTAGGTTTGATTTGTTTAGCATGCTGCGAACAGACACGGACGTTGAGAAAATGGTTCTAAGGGAGGAAAGTGAGGCAGTAAATGGATGGGCTTGAAGCGTAATTCCTCTTGAAAATAAGCAGGGAGACAACATATGCACTTGTAGTAAAACACAAGTCCTTTTGCTTTGCTTTATTCTGACATGCTGTCTGAATTGGTGGGACAAGGGGAACAATGTGCCTGTGTCCTGATTTATAATGGAGACTATTACCCTGTATTACTTCATTGCAAGTGTCAGTGCCTTGCCAAAGTATTCATACCCCCAGACGATTTTCACTTTTTGATGTCAATACAGAGATAGCAGTTTTCCGAAAAAAAAAAAAAAAAAAACAACAGCAAAAGAACAAAAAAGAAAACCTTTAAATGGTCCTGAATCAACACTTTGTAGACCTATCATTCTCAGCTTTATTTTTTAAAAGCATATCTCCACTAGGTTCGTACATTCGAGAGTGAATAAGATGCCAAACGCTTGACCGTGGCATAGGCTCAGTCAGACTGATTGGAAAACCTCTGTGAACAACAACTTCCCAGTCTTGCCATAAATTCTCAGTTGGATTCAGGTTTCAACTTTGAGTGGGGCATTGTAACACATGACCATTCTTTTATCAAAACCAAACATTTGCTGCTCTGGCTGTATGTTTATGGTCACTGACTGTTCTGTTGAGATATGGACTTTCAGTCCAATCTTAAGTCTTTTGCAACCTCAAATAAGGTTTCTTCCGGTATTGCCCTAGCTTTAGCTTTATTGGGCTTTCCATCATCATTGACCAGCCTTCTTGTATTTGTTGTAAACAAGATTCCTACAGCATGATGCTCCCACCAGAATGTGCATTCAGATGCGCCAAATTAGTTTTGCTCCACACAAAGCCAGCCCAAGGCAAAAGCAAACTAAGCCACTGCTTGGGGCTCCCAAACCATGAGGGCGTCTCCTAATCCTTGAATTTTATCACAGACCAGGGATCTGAAATTTTTGTTGAAAATGGGATTAATGTTAAATTGTATTTGACTGTTTCACCATAGATACAATGCAATGGTTTAGATGATTTAGGATTTAAATTGACAAATTAAAATAATTAGTGAGTTTACTTTATAAAAGTTCAAACAATTACCTTCATGTCATTTAACCCTCCTGCGGTTTTAAGAGATGGGGTCATTTGGCTTTTCACTCTGTATGCAGTCCAGTGAGGTTGCTCTGACCCTGCGTTTGCCTTTCCGAGGTTTTTTTGTGTGTGTGGTTTTTGGAAACTGATGGTCTGACAGCACAACCCTTTCCCACCCCCCACTTTCTCTCTGTCCAACCATAACATTTGCTACACCTGTCCTGAGCAGGAGGGTTAACATAGTTACATTCTCAACTAAGTTGAATTTCTTTTTGTGGGTTTGAGCTCAGGTTGTTCAGAACTAGATCTCACCAGATGATAAACAGTTATCTATGATTGTTTTTAAGCTCAATTAAAATTGTCGCCCGCTCCCAGATTTCATCAAATCTGCATTGGAAGTGGTGGAGATCTTTGACAGGAAGAAATCAAATGCTGCTTAAGGTAACAAAAGACCTCGGATCTGCCTTAGCTCAACACTCCCTCTTTCATATATAGGCCAATATGTCAACTTTTGTTCTGATATGACAAGAGCCACTTCTGTCACATATCCCTTGCATAGCTCATACCAAACTGCAAACTGGACTTCTTCTCACAATGCCCTTCTTTTTGCTTCTATGTGGAGGCAACATTTGTAAAGTCTGGCTGTCTTCAGTATTTTTCATGGACCTTCTGGCTTCTTCTCTGCTTAGTTCTCTCTTTTTCTAAGCAGAGAAAAAGTTCAGGTGAACAGTCATATCTTGGTAGGTTTGGAGTTTTGACACTATCTTTCCACTAGTAAGTGATGACTGAACAATGCTCTGTGGGAAGTTCAAAGTGTAAAGCATTGTTTTAAAACCTAGCTCTGTTTTCAACTTCTCTACAACATTTACTCTCCCTGACCCATCTGTTGTGTCTCAGTGACTTAGCTCTTGTGTCCTTGGTCAATACACTTCAACCTCTTTGCCTGCTGGTGATGGTCAGAGTGCATGGAGGTGCCAATTCTATAGCAACCTCACTTCTGTCAGTCTGGCCCATAGCAGCTGTGGCTGCAATGTAGCTGATCACCATCAGTGTGACGCGATGTGGAGTCCTCTGACTTGGTTAAAGCACTATACAAGTGCGGGCCACTGTTTGTTCAGTGATATTCTCTAACAAATCTGTGAGGGGTTCACAGACCTTCACTTCTCTTCCACAGTTACAGACAACTTTGTGTCTTTCACCCAAAATTCCAATAAAATTATCTGAATTTTGTGGTTGTAATGCAACGAAATGTGAAAGGTTTCGAGGGGCATAAATGCTTCTGAAATGCAGTGTACATATGTATTGTTATGAATTACATTACACTTAATTTAATTAAATGTATTATGAACAAACTTTGAATATATAGCAAACATTAAAAATTTCCAGGGAAATGAAAAAAAAAAGTTGACAACTATGTTAACATAATGTAGAAAATGTGCATTGGTGAACATGTGGTGCTTAGCAATAAGCTCCAGAGCTCCAGGGTTCATTCATCTGCAGGATAGAGAGGGCGGGGGGATTTAGGTGAAATGGCTGTTAGCTTCAAAAGCAACAAACACAAAGGATGAGCTATGTGGAAGGGGAAGAAGCAAAAAAAATCCACAAATTATAGGAATTATGTGCAGCATGGGTTTCAAACACACAGACATCCATAGAGGCTGATTGATGAACGAAATGAGTTCCCGAAAATCAAACGGGGCAAATAAAGGGAGACACAAAGGGGAAACAATTTGAAATGGACTAACCCTCTCCGGTGGCTCTGCAGCCAAGGGTCGGGCAGATAGGGTTGCCTAGAAAGAGTCTGCTGACAGCCAGTGTCACTGGGCTTTGTAATCATTGTGCTGGACCTGATAGGGTTACTAACAGCTAATCCAGGCTGACCTTGGTTAGGTGCCCTGAATGAGGATGGCTTTGTACAGTTGGGACAGCTAACAGTATGACGGTGATGCTGACATATAATGTCTGCGTGGGGACTTGCCACCACAGCTCTTTTGTTGTGCTATCAGGTTGCAAGTCCCAGCCACACACACACACACACACCCGCGCACACGCAGAAAAAATGTTTTTCTTTTTATCCAAGTGGAAGAAAGGTGGCATTTAAATTGTCACAGGGGAGAGGGTGGATGTATCTGAAGGTTCTAGAGGTCACCTCTTATGCTGGTTGGAGTTTGGTTGGCTTCAAAACAAAACCTATCATGATGAAATTTCATGTTGTTGCCACATAATCTGTTTGTGTGTGTCGGCGTGTGTGCATGCTGAATGTGACCAAAATGCCATCCCAGATCAACAATATGTTTCCACAAGTGTCTCTTGTATGAGGCCAACCAGATACTAGTGATTTTTCCTTCTTTGCCAAGCTGTGTGTGTCCAGTACAACATTTAAGAAGAAACACATCGCAGGATGATGTGTTAATTAGTTAACACAGCTGTTGAAAAACACCGGAAGAAAGGTGGGGATACATGAAAAAGAAAAAAATATATATCTTTAATGCTGAACTACAGACTGTCAATATTAACTAGCAATACCATCCCAGAACTTGCATATAAACTGAACTTCTGGCCTGCAAACAGCATGAAGGCAGTGGAGGAAAGGCATCCTCGCCTTTCTTTCCTGCCAAGGAGAGCTGTAACCACGAATGGGATTCTCATCCCCTGGAGCCAGCTACTAATCCACAACAGGCCCAGTGGTGGATTACTGTGGACATCAGCTAACATGCCAACCAGTGCACATACATGAACACCCACATAAGCAGAGGCACAAGTACAAACACACCGGACACTCACCTATATACTACATGAGCTGACTCGCTCATCAGTGTACACATACGCACACACATCCCCTCACGCATCCACACGTGCGAAGGCAGCCAAACATTATATGCAGCATACTCTCACCTGCATACACAGTGTCGATTGTGAACACAGTCAAGACCTGCATGGGCGGCAGCTCAAGGGATCTAAAGTATTGGCAGGATCCTAGAGAGATCGTCATATTTTAGGGGTCAGAAGCTGGAAGTGATGGCTAAATCTGTAAACTGTTTATCCCTACTGGTGTGAAGAATATATTTTCTTCTGTCTCAGTGTGAAACTTAAATTGATTTATTTAACTGGCTTTGCATATACTTTTACTCATAGAAATTAAAGCTAGGTGAATAATTTTTAGAGCCTTTGAACGTACACAGAACAATTATGCAATAATAGGATTTCAAAAAAATGTTGTAACGATTGCACAACAGTATCGTATACAAATATGGGTAAGTTTAAAACTGTGCACTTATTTAATTGTTCGGTAATGCAGATAATGTAATGTACGGTGTGTCATCTAATCTGGACATACACATTATTGCAAGCATGTTACAGGTGTCAACAAATATAAACTAATGTCCCAAAGCAAAATATTGGCTTTTGTAAGTTCAGAATTTTCAAGTCATCATATATCTAAGATTTGAAATGAATGTGAAGGACTTTCTTCTTGACAGCTTCACCAATTTTGGGGAAAAATTGACAAATTCCAGCAAAAGTGTGAATCTATATATATATATGTATATATATATATAATGCATTCTATGCATAGAATTATAATGACTTGAAAACATGGAAAAAAGACTAACACCCATCAAGCTCTTTGTTTGAAAATGTCACCTTCATCCTAACAACAGCCTTACGCATATTACGAATATAGTCAGGTAAATCGCAGGGCGTGATTAGGTCAAGCGTGGTGGTAGTATTTGTAGCAAACAGTGTTCCGCTCTGGAGGCTAAACGTCCGTGTCAGTAAAGAATAATTACACCCTTTGACATTGTATCTATCATGTTAATCTCAGTCCGCCACAGTCACTTTTTTTCTCTTGTTTGTTTAATAGCTCACAAGCGGCTTTATTGTTTCAAAGTGCTCAATAGCAAACCTGTAAATTCCCTGCCTAACATTTGCCCCCTGTGGCGTTGTGGTTCACCGGTGCTGAATGTTGAAATAAAGCAAACAGCCATTGATCTGCAATCAAAGATCCAGGACAGAAGGTCATTTACATGTAGAGAAGTGGGCCATTAAAAACTCTGCTCCAAGGCATGAAGAAAGAAAAAATAATAATTTAGCTGTGATTTGCTTTCACTGTTGCGAGGTGACACATTAGAAATGTTATTAAAATGCAGGGGGGGGAAAAAGGAATTAAGATATTACTAAAACTTGCAACTATAGTTAACGTGAAATTAATTTGCCTGTGTGCTGTGCATTACAGAGTCCCGTGAATTATCTGGGGACCAAGAGAAACATAGGCTTTACAGTGCGGCCTCTTATAACAGGCAAAGGAATGAGACAGGAGGCAAATGGCTCTTGAAAACTGAGCCCAACCACTTATTGGCAGTTGATCAAGTTTGCATCTGTCCCATGAGTCCTGAGTGCTTATGCAGAGCGTTGCAGCTTCTTTAAAAACTGATAATTAACACTTCTTGGATTTATAGTCTGAGAGTGAGTCATTAATTAGACAAATACATTAATTAGACATATGTACAAAGTTCACTGGTCAGCAATATTTTTTAAAGAAGATTCATCATTGTGTGCGGCCTGCTAAACGTTTTCAATTTTAACACTTCACTCTTTTCCGTCAGCTGCGGTCAGAATAAAATTTTCTGTTAAGTGTGTTTGGAGGGGGAGGATGTGCACCTGGAGGAAAGAATTTCTACACTGTTTTTTTTCTACTAATTTTTGCTCTCTGGATCTCGAACTGGTTTATTCACTGCCGTAAGTACACAAGAAGCATGTACACTCCCACGTAAGAGGCTGCTATGTATTTAGATGTGCCTGCTCCCATACCGGTGACTCTGAGCCTAGCTATGTGTTGTAGTAGGCAGACACCTAACATCTTTACATCCAGAACGTTAAGTGTTGGATTATCTGCCTGGTGCTGGTATAAATGTATTTGTTAAATTTCAAAGCAGTTATGGAAGTAGTGCAGTTTCTCCGCCACTCCCTGGTCATCGAAGCAGTTGGTTACCGTAGAGATTGAATGCAGGATAGTGGACAGATATTGCTGACTAGTGAGTCATGCTGTTTTATTGGGTGTATCGCCTTGCTGCTTGGGCATTAAGAGATGTGACCTGTGTTGCTTACCTTTCATTTTGAATGAAATGACAAAAAATAACTTGCTATTTGAAGATTTCCACAAGTGCAGCTGCTTGTTATTGTGTGGCCTATTGTATGTTTAACTTGGGAAGAAAAAGCTTTCAGCAATCCATTGAAGACCTTATTGCCCAAGGACAGAGAAACTTGGTGTACCTGTTTATTATGTATTACATCTAACAGCAACATTTCATAAATAAGTAATTTTGTCAGCTTTGGACTTTCTCCAAAACTACAAGTAAAAAAAAAAGAAAAAGAAAATGGCTGACAGTCCTTATAAAGATTTTATTACAGTTATGACTATGTCCGGCATAATGACCTACTTTCCACTTTGCAGTTTAAACGATTTGTTTGTCCTCTAGCTTTGGTAAATGTTCTCTGAAAGTAGAGAGTTTTATTTTTATTAAAAATATGCATGAGTCTGCACAGTGTTAGTTAATTATGTTAGCGTTACCGACATAACTGAAATTGAAATGCTCTCTGCTCTGTTGTTGTCACAAAGTTTTTTTTTTTTGTTTGTTTTTTGTTTAAGTCAGAGTATGTATTTGTAACCAATTCATTAAGTACTTCTGAACTCAAAGGTTAGTTTCCATTTCCAAACACATTTACTTCAACTAATAAAGGGAGAACGAGAAGGTTGCAATATTGCCCTGGGATGAAATGCAGTTTTTAGTATTCTAGGTGGAGACAAAATGTGCTTTTAGTCCAAATTTTGAGTTAGAAACCCAATCATTGTCAGTTTATAAATATCACTATGTGGCATACAAAGCATTTAAGGGTTACTAATTATATAAAAAATAAGGCCATATTGAAATGTTATACTGAAATATAACATTTCACTACAATGTTATATTGAAAATAACATAAACAAAGCAAGACATAAGTAACAAAACTTCTTAGTGCCTCTGTTCGTTAAATCTAAAATAATACCAAAAACAGAAGTCTACAAAAAATAGCTTGTTTTTTAAACTAGATTAAAAGCGAGGGTGTAGCAGTTAGTTTTTTTTTTTTTTTTCCAATTTTACTCTTTTTTTTTTTTTTCTTAAACTGTCTTCTCTCCTGCACACTCAGCCAAGGTCAATTGAGTTCTCCAGTCTGTTATCAGAGGGCTTTTTGATGAAATAGTGGAGATAACAGGGTAGTCTGAGAAGATGGAAGGAAACAGGAGATCAAAAATCTGCTTCTTTTAATAATTGCTGCACCTTCTCAGCGTAGCACCAGATTCTGTTCTAACCTTTAACAGATTAATTATCTTTTATAAAAACCAGGTGCTCTCAATGCAGTTAACAGGCATTTGGATTCATTGACGTACGGCTTTTGAAATAACTCGAAGGATTGGGGAAACTATTGGAAATGCCGGATATGCATTTATGGATCCCAAATATTTGTTGTCATTTCCCATTTGATCAATTTATTGGGCTTCTTGATATAGTTTGCGTGAATTAAATAATAATAAAAAAATCAGGGCTTCAGGTTTAAATTTGATTTACATTTCACGATTTAAATCACATGTAAACGAACACAGTTAAATTATGTGCACTTCACTGCAACAGAATACCCTGCACAGCTGTTTGCAGTTTGTGTACAAAAATGTTCAGTGTCAGTGGGATGAATTTCCTCCCCACTTTTTTATCTTTCATATTCGTAAGAACAATTCTGCATCTGCAACACTAAAATCTTCCGTTCGGTAGTAATATTTAGCTGTTCCTTTGACCCATTTGCTCAAAATCTTTCATCTTCATCTGTAGTTTTTTTCCTCATATGTACTGTGGAGCGAGAAATATTTAAAATAATAATAAAAAATAATAATATAATAGTATAATAAATAATATTTTATTTTCCACAGTACACTTTAGTACAATCTGTTGCAGCATTCCTCATGGATTTTGCGCATAAGTCTGTTTTTGGAACAAAATAAAAATAAAAGCATTGTACCATGTAAACAATTTGTAGCTGCTGTATTTGTCTGTCTATGTCATTCCTTGGCTACACCTGCTTATCGTCTCAGGGGCTGGTCATTAGGTTTAAGCTTGTGAGAATGAGTTTGATGTTTTTTTTTATTTTTTTGTGACAAACTAAGCCAAGCAAAAGTCAAAAATAATCATATAAAGTTTATTTTTAACATTTTTCTTCAGGTTATTCTCACCTCTTATTGCAAGTGCTTATAATGTGAGATTGTTCACCTTCAGACAAGGAATAAGTACTGCCGAAAGGAACTGAATTAATAACTACATTGGATCTGCAACATGTTAACATGCTAACATGTTCTATGAGTTACTGTATTAAACATGACTTTTGGTGGGATATGCCGCCAAATTTGACATTAAGCATCCTTCTGAAATGTAATACAGCTGATGTAAAAAAGAGAAAATGCTAATTTCTAGATAATCAGTTTTGTGTCTCGTAAGATCAAACACAATAGTAAGACATTTCTGCTGGTTTATAAATACATGACCACAGTACATGAACAAACCTGCCTTGATGATCATCACCAAAAAAATAAATAACTAAAATAAAATAAAATACCCCGAGCCCTTTGACGGACCTCAATCTAACCAGGTCTTTCCCTGTCAAGTCACGATTATGTGACCAGCCCCAAGTTACAAGCAATAAAAGAAATGTCTCTCACTCTTTTTTTTTATTACATCTCCCAATCGTGAACAATTGAACGTTTGCCTCTGAGCCATTTATTCAGCTCTGATGTATGATTAGCACAGGGCAAATCAATACCATGTTGGATGATCTAAACCGAAAACTGCTGTGATTCCAGCAACCGTCACCCTCTGTCATAGGGCTGAGCGCTGATATTTGTCTGTCAGCAGTGACATGCTATCTCTGACAGGGGCACTGAGGCCAAAACACAGGTATTGATCCTGTCAACATTGATGACCCTAATGGTAAGGAGGATGAGGGAAACTGTCTGCCACGGGAGATGTAATGCACTGTAAGGAACACACAAGCCCATACAAACAGAACAAACGAGAAGTTTATCCCATTAATTGTGAATTAGAATAGAGGTGCCCAGTGAACAAAATGTTATCACTCACTGTGATAAAAAATTCACATGATTCGAAGAAGTTTTATGTGTAAATTTGAAAAAAAAAAGAAAAGAAAATTTTGGGGTTCATCTTTAATGGCCTCTGCATGATGTGATTTGAATTTTCAAAAGTGATTTAAAAGTTTTACCTCTGGTAGCAAAAGAAGTCACGAACAGAAATTCACAGCTGTTATTATTATTATTTTTCTCCAAAGAGTTTTTGCAGCGCTAGTGGCTCGTATTTTTTCGACAGTAGGCAGACAGGAAGGAGGGTGAAGAGAGGGGGAAAGACATGCGGCAAAGGTCGTCGGGACTGGGAGTCGAACCCGCGACGTCCGCGTCGAGGACTAAGGCCTCCAAACATGGGGCGTGGTAACCCCCTGCACCACCACAGCACGCCCCACAGCTGTTATTTTTTGGATAACAATTACATCCTATGTCCTTTCCTCTGTGTTTGACATGTGGAACAATACAAGAGGTTAGCAAAGTTTATGAGACTCTAATACGGATTTTTAGCGAACAAGTAAAGTCGATCATCTGCTTTTCCAAATTTCAGTCACAGGGCTTACAAGACATCACAACAAATTTCTCTGGCTCCTTACAGGGAAACCCAAGGCGTTTGCAGTTTACTAGCAGAGTAAGCCACAAAAGGTCATTGCTAAAGATGATGGTTGTTCACAGATTACCTTAACTAAGCATCTTAATAGAAAGTTGATGATTGAAACACTATGCTCAGGTAAATGCAACATGTGGGTTACACATGTTGCATTTCTCATGTCAAGCCTCTCCAGAATCAGACACATCATCAGAGGCGTTTTACCTGGGCTAAGCACTACTCAGTGCTCCATAGTCATCTTTCTAGGCATGTCATGCTACAATCACCCAAGTATACACTGCAAAAGGTTAAAATAATTTTAAATAGCTTGTTAGAGGGTTGAACAAAAAATGTCATGAGCCCTTTTTTATTAGCTAGCATTTTAATCTCATCAACAAACACTCATCTATGACCTCCCTAAATTGTTGGCCTCACTTCTGGCAGGTCAGGTATGTTCAAGTGTGTGGAGAACCGAGACCGGTCACTGCATTTTCGTCACATGTATCTATCTTGGCAAGCACAAGGATATACAAGCTTATGTGTGTGGGGGTGACTTTGTGTGTGTGTGTGGAGGGGGTGGGGAGGTTGGGTTGGGTTTGGATTGGGCGGTTTAGAGTCAGTGCCCCTGGCTAAGTCTCTTCAGATCTTTCCTTGTTTATGTATTTCCCTTTCCAGATTGAGGCCTTAGGAATATGCTGGGGGCTATACAGACACACAAGGGTCTGACAGCTTCTTTATTTATTTATTGTCAGGAATTATTACTCAGCATAAATATCAGCCTGGTAGAAGGATGCAGATGTTGACTTCTAATAGCATAAGAAATGATAGGGCATTGCAAAGATGAAATGTTGAGTTGATGTTCGTTTTCCTATTGAAAACGTTTTTATACTTCGACGAACCTTTCCACATTTTGTCATCTTACAACCACAAACCTCAGTGTATGTTTCGAGATGTTGTGTGACAGAATAACATAAAGTTGTGCATAACTAAATATCATATAAATAATATATTTTTAAAATGTTTTAACACATAAAAATCTGAAAGCTTAGGGTAAATGTTTTCAGCCTTTCCTTGGATATCCCTCAGGTTGGACAAACAGTTTATTGGGCAACCATCATATGTGCACCCCACAAACTGGGCCTTTGTGGGAAAGTTGCAAGAAGAAACCTACTGATGAATCAAAGTCACAAAAGGTCTGGTCCCCTTGTCACCATAAGTCAGGTGAGGATGGATGGAGCTAAATGCAGGGCAATTATTTAATAACGCTGTCAGGACAGGGTGAGACTGCAGACTGGGGACAAGCAGGAAAGTCAACCTAAACATATGACTGAAACACTCACTTGTCATGTGTTTTTTTTTCTACAAAAACACAGAAAAAACATAAAATCTGCATTGTTTTCCTTCCACTTCACATCGAATCTCAATAAAACATTTACCCTGACTACTCTCATATGCTGAAAAAGTCTTTTTTTTGCCTCATTTAGACCTGCTACTGCCTTCCAAAAGCAAAATTATACCAGTTATATTAATATTTATCATTGCACCTGGAATTCCATGTCTTTACATTTTCAAGAACCATCATCATTGAGGTTAAGCTACATAACATAAAACAACATAACATAACATAACATAACAGCACAATGCCATCAGATAACTTGTCCATCATCAACAGCTGCAAAAGTCTCACACACACACAAGCACGCCCCCACACACCCGTGAACACAAACAAAATGGACACACAAAGATGTGCCAACACACAGTCTGAGTGCTTCTGGATAGAAACAGAGAGTGACAGTGATAGAATTTACTGTGATGGTATCAGCAAAGCAGCCATCACAGCTTTGGCAGATTGCAAGGCCATCAGGACCCATCTCTCTGGCTCTGATCAGCGTTCGCATCCTGACACCGGCCCACGATGTTAACTCCAGGCCCTGAAAGGGGGCTATGAACCATGATCAGCGATATCAAGCCACCAGAAATAGAAATCCATTTCCCTGCCCCGAGAGCAAAGGGGAGGGGTTAGAGAATATCAGTGGCCTCTCGGTTTGGTCTTGCTTGGCCGTATGTGTCTCTCCCTCTGCTGCTCCACCACGTGGGGGCCTTCAGCTGTTTTTCTCGCTTCTCTTGTTCTGAAGGTTAAAGGATTAAGGTGCTGTGTTTTCAAGCCGGATTGCTGTCCTGGTATATGGATTTAAACTTTGGCCACACACATCAAAAACTACAGTCCCGACACATGTGCAGGTGGACACAATAAATGCAAACACACATGCACACCCCCACACAGAAAGACCACCAGAACCAGCGCTGAGCAGGAGGTTGTGGGGATTAGCAGGAAATACCACAAGATGGTGGCCGAAGCATTTCCACCCCCCTCCTCTTTCTCTATGGAGCTTAATAAGAATATGAGAACAAACCAGAGGTGCTTGTACAAAGTTGTTTTTTCTTTTTTTTTCTTTTTTCACTCTCCCGCCTTGTGCTCCTCTCCTCCATCCTTCCTTCCTCTGGTCCTGTCGAAACATGCTGACCGAGAGCATTGTGACATTTCCAAAAGCAAAAAAGCTATTAAATATAAACATGATGTGTTTTTCAGGGGGTTTTTTTTCCCTAAGCTTTCTGCTTTCATTTGATTCTGTTTTCTTTTTGCTTAGAACATATTGAGATGCCTGTATGGCCAAGCAAAGTTGTGATGAATTATTGATTGATGACAGGTTCATCAAAGCACCGTGTTGTACACGCACTTGGCATTTCTCAACACTGAATTTACAGAGAGCCGACACTAATGCGCTCATGTCGTCCAAACTTGTTTACAAATTGAGGCGAGGTGGTGGACCTTTTTGCTTTGAGGAAAGCTGATGTCCAGGTACTGACAGAGCTGCCCTGAAAGCGCCGACGTGTGCATGAAGAGAAAGTGGGGACGACTATGTGTGTTTGGGTTTGCATGAGGGAACATACTCCAGACTTTAAAAAATGTATGAAGAACACAGCCTCTTTCTTTCTCCAACACAGAAAAAAAAGAGCAAACGGTTCCCAGAATGCCAGGGGAAAACACAGTTCAAATAGTGTGAGGGCGAAGGGAACAGATCAGAGAGAAAGCTGTTTGCAGTTCAGGCCTACAAGGCAATTCTTCCCCCGAATCCCAGGTGAGGGAGCTCAAAGAGAAATAAACCTGAGGTACCAATTTGCTGAGTTTTGTTCAATAGATGGGAGGGTGCCTGGAGATTTTACCCTGAGTGCAAAAGAGCCAGGGCCGGTAAACAAAATTACTTAAGGATGGTTACATATTCTTTCTCCGTCTTCCGTCATGCTTGAAGGAGAGAAGCTCTTTGCCTTTGCCGAGGCCAACTCGTGTTTTATATAAGCGGAAGAGGACGGAGCACCGGCGACAAATGCACCGCCATTCAGTCTTCACAACGTCTGGGCTGTTTACTTTTTTTTCCGTTTATACATTTCTTTTCTTCAAACCTACACAAGCTGCAGACTTGAGAGCAGAGAGGGAAACTTTATCAAAGCAGATTTAACTTTTGTGGCTGCAGGATTTATTTAAGGTACAACTCAAGCTTTCTATCACTTTGGAGGTAATATGTATTTTTTTTTTTTTTTCTTTTTAGCCAACAGTGACGTTTTCTGTAACCGCATGTTCATTTTCATAATGGGATGCTGATTTATGAACAGTCACCTGTGTATAACTTTTTGATCACGCACACGCATGCCCACGCCCCCCCCACCCCCCACACTTATTGTTTTATGTTCACAGGGACTTTTCATTGACTTCCATTTATTTTTCATTCATCTCTATAGCCTAACCTTGACCCTTATCCTAAACCTAGCCATGAAACATAACCCAAAAAAAGCACTTCTTCCTGTGAGGATCATGCTTTAGGTCACATAACGAGCAGTAACTCCTCACAACATAGTATTTGTTGGGAAAATGGGCCTTAAATGTTTAGAAATGCTATAACACACACACACACACACACACACACCCCACGCACACACACAGACTTAGAAGACCACTGCAGGCTTGAGTAATTGCAGTGATGAATATTCCACAGCAAAAATAAGGTGCAGCTTTTTTTCAAATCCAAAAGACAGAACTTTCATCATGGCTACGATGCAACATGCATCGTCTGACATCACTTGGCTATTTTCTTCAGTGGTTTACAAGAACATGTGTTCCCCGGTGTCATGCTTTCCAAAAATAATAATAATAATTGTTTGGCTGTTTCCTGAAGCAATCCATTAATTTACAACTGTCACAATACATCTATTTTAGTTGATTTTTTGAAAACACATACATAGAGATATATGCTTCATCATACAACTTCAAGTTTGAAACCTTTTGTCCACATTGTCACACTCAAACCCTTTAGCATATTTTGGAATTTTCAGATTTTGGTCAACCAAAAACATATTATAATGGGATACAGGAAAAATTGGGACATGGTTTTCAGTTTAGTTGTTTACAAATTATTATCTGAAAAGTATGGTGTGCATATGCATTCACTTAGTGGATTTAGAAGATGATATATTATAGGCATTTGTTCATCTGAATTTTATTTTGGGATTTCAGAGTTTAGGGAGCTGAAC
This sequence comes from Xiphophorus maculatus, assembly GCF_002775205.1. Taxonomy (NCBI): domain Eukaryota; kingdom Metazoa; phylum Chordata; class Actinopteri; order Cyprinodontiformes; family Poeciliidae; genus Xiphophorus; species Xiphophorus maculatus. The sequence continues at coordinate 22,066,641 of NC_036445.1, forward strand.
CTTTATATTACAATTATTTGAACAAAGTGGAGAGGAATTTGTATTTGTGCAAGATCCACCATACTGCCCATGTCACAACACACACAAATCAATTTCACTTTCAGAACCACACTGAAGACCGCCACCAGTCATCTGAATAACCTTCTAATTAAAAAAAAATACTGTTTAACCTGTGAATTTATTAATGCTTACCCGTTAAAGAGTAACTTTATTTTATTGGCCTGTATGTCTTTAAATTCAGAATAATTCTGCTGTTATATTCCTCATTTCCCCATTGGCCTAATACACAACAAAACAATCTAAAAGTTCTCACAAGTCTCAGGCCATAAGGTTTCTATTTCTTGGGTTTTATGAAACCTTCTCCACATTGGTGATGCTTGAATGGCAAGCTAAGAATTGCATATATTTTGTTTTACGATTGACTGCAAAATAAATAAATAAATAAATAAAATGGTTGGGTGGGTAGGGGTAAATTGCTAAGAATGAAAGAGAAAGTGTGTGAATGCATGCCTCAGAGAGTTGCTCTGTAGAATTCAGAAACAAGTTGACAGACAACGAATCCAAGCAGACATCACAAAAGTAGTTTTAATTTTTTTTTTTTCTTTGCAGCGGTAATATTAGATGCAAACTGGTTGGTTGGCTTAGAAAACAAAGGCAGGCACAGCTCCGCTTCAGGTTTTCTTCTCCTTGTGCAGGCATTTTTTGTGAAAATGATATTGCAGATTGCTTCACCTGTTTGTGTTCAGTACATTCATTTGCAAGAGCTGGAAAGTACAGAGCGGCAGACTCCAAACAATAATCTGTCAAACGTAGAAAAGGTTTGGAAAAAAAGGCATCATTGTTTACATTTGACCAGCAAAACCAAAGCCACATGAAAAGTGAATAAAGTAAAACAAAGAAAGCACACACACGCACGCCCCCCCACGCGCACCCCCACACACACATACAATGACAAAAACATAAAAACGCCTATATCACTTGAACACAGGACGACTCTCCAAGTTGTTTGAACCTAATTGCAATATGTTTCAAAAGCCAAGCGCCAATGCCGCACAGTTGTTTTCAGTGTGGGAAATTAATTCTCATTGTGTGGCTGTTGTAATGTCACAGATGAAGACCACCATGACCTGAGCTTGAACTCATCAGCTGAAATGAAGTTGTTCACTCGGCTGTAGAAGACAAACCATACTTTCTTCTCGTTAATCAACCCTATCGGACTGTGCAGCAGAAAGGTTCCTGCTGAAAATGGCTTCCACTCAGCTCCACTTTGACCCCAGGACATAGTGGAATGAAGAGCATGAGTATGGGTGAAGAACGACTCTGACATACTGTATTTATAATGCATAACAACATGGTAATACGGTATATATATATATATATATATATATATATATATTTTTTTTTTTTTTTTTTTTTTTTTTTTTTTGATTTTCCAAAAATCTCCTGGTGGTGCCATGTGCAGTAAGGCTGTTGACGGGACATATAAAACGAAGTAGATCTACCGCTGCTAAGTCACTCCCTACAGTTTTATTCTCACATATCCTACAAAGATATTCCAAACAAAGAGGAAGAGAAGATAAATTGGCTTTGGAAAAGAGCTGTCATTTCTACCAGACTTACGCTTGGCTATTCATCAGTAAGCAGTGAGCAGTCAGAAATCTGAATGCGAATGCCTTTGTTAAAGCCAAATGGTTATATTTCGGATAGAGATATCAAGACAGGACTGTAAACATTTGGAAAATTCCCAAGACTTTTTGACAAGCAAGACAAACAATGCTTGTGATGTGTCTGAATCACTGATGACACTATTTTGAATTTTCATGAGGCTCTTTGCCACACTCATTACTTTGTGCGCACACAAGGCTGCCTGCACAAATCTGAATAAATAAATCCTTGATTGTAAAATCCACCAAGTCTGCAAGTCCATCAAAGCCTGAAAAGCAGATGTTCTCTGCTCAAGTTGTGTTTTGTTCTTCATACCTCGTAAACTAAACTCCAATCCTTTGCCTCCAGTCCAACGTTGCTGGCAGTATGTGTTGGGTAAATCAGTGCAGCTACCACAGGATGTGATGAGGCTTCACATGCTGCACACCAAAAACCTTACATTATGTAGCTGTCAGGGGATGTTGATTTGTCGAAGTCTTTAGAATTTCCTGGGTGTTGAAAGTGGAGTTTTGTTTTTGCTATTGTATGAAACTCTAATAGGCGAAAGAGAATGGAATATGATCCCATTATTTTCTGGCTTTGCACAAGCCGACCATATGATTTACTCACCGCCTCCTAAACACAGGAAGAGGAGGAAGCGTGAGGGATGAAGCAGAAACAAGAAAAGGAGCAAGAAGGAGACAAGAGGCTTGCCTGAGTCATTGCATTTGCACGCAGTAGAGTTAGCAAGACTAATGTTTTGGAAAACAACAATAGGGAGAAAAAAAAAAACAATGCAGCAAATTGCTGCGTGTGAATGGATTTGGTTTGAAAAAAAAAGAATGCGCTTGCTTCCCGGCAGTATATCCAACTGGAAATTTCTAATCTCACAGATGTAAACCTTTAAGGCAGCTTTTCAGGTTTGCTCACACCGCCTGTAATCATAGTTTCCACAGTTTAGAGTCTAATAACTGATTACTCTTCCTGCACAACTTACACCAGAGGTTTTGCTTCTTTGAGGAGTGTGCAGTGATTTTTCTGAGTAATGCAGAAGATTCTTTTTTGGGTGTGGATTTTATTCCTTTATGCCATCTGTTATAAACTACTGGCACTGTACTTTGCACAAGCTGAAGCGCTTGCTATTAGCGGAAACTATAAGTGAGGAATGACTTAGCGTAAGTGCAGTCGGACTGCCGTTGTCCAAAACTTCTGGGAGTTGTTACAGTTCAGGGAATACTTCAAGACTCTCTTTACAAACAAATGACCTTCTGTGTTTGTCTTGCATGCAATTATTGAAGTATTTGCAAAGATTGAAGATTATCTCCCCCTCAGTGGACAAAGCTTGTTGGCAACAAACTCCCACATATATAATTCATTGGGAAAATAAATTGTCATGACTTAAAAGAACACAATGCATTTTGTACTGGGCAAGACTTTGCTTTTTACCCTCCAAATTATTTATTGTTTCCTCAACTCTCAAGGGACGCAGTCTGACCTTAAGCAACTTCTAATTGCCTGCGCTGCCACACACTGCTGTGTATTTCTCCCTCCCCTCTGGTGTATAGTGTGACACAGCCAAGCCTACCAAAAAAAGTATTGCACCCCTGACAGTAAATGTTGTTTAACACAGAAATCCACGAAATGTACCGCAAAGTTGTTGTTTTGTTCTTGTTTCTGAATTAGCTGAACAATAAAATATGACTGTGTTGGGCAATAAAATCCAACCCAAAAGCAATGTTTGTGTGTAAAAAGAAAGATACTTTTTTTCTCTTCTCATCTGGAAATTATCTGGATAAGTAGGAAAACAGATGCTGCCTATCAAATGTGCTTGTTCTTGTACTCACTATAGGCAAATATCAATTATCGGGCACAGGTTATACCATTTCCAAAGAATAAGAAAGAGACCTTTTTTTTTTTCTTCTAAAATTATACACAATGCCAAACCGGCATTTTGGCAAAAATACCCCAAGGGAAATGTCAAGTAAACAGGTGACATCTTGGATTTGCTTTGCTGCCACAAGACATTAACCTTAGGCAGGAATCAAATCAAACATGAACTACTTCTAAGTCCTCCTTTCCAGGATAGGCATCAGTCGTATATTTCAACGGATAATAAATGGTCTTCATTTTTGCCATTACCTTGTCTGAGTTTTCTTGTGAGCCACACCATCTGATGGTGACGCATCCAAAGGTGGCTGAAACATCTGACTAGCTTACCACAAAAGTAATGCTTGTATTCGATACTGTATTTAAGTAACAGTTGCACCACTTCTGCTGCAGTGTTCACCATTGCAGTAAACAAAGCATCCGAACTCTACTTTTTTGACCTATTGTGTCGCACAATATTTAAATGTGTGTGACACATAGGTAAATGTAGCGTTAGGTGATGTACTAAATTACTTCCCATATCTTGCACATAAAACAAAACAAAAGTGTGCATCTGTGGGATGGTGTTAGTGTGGATGAGTTTGTGATTTATAAGTTCTTAGTTTGTAAGGATGTTCATTCATTCTCATTAAACCAAAGTTTAAATTTAATTCATGTTCGAATGGTCTTAGTTTTATAGTCCAATATTTACTCACCATCAATAAGATCTCTAAAATTGGAAATACCATTCTAAACTTTCAATAGTTTTGTCTGGCAAAAACAAAACAAAAAATTACATGCAAGATACAGTATACTTTTGTATTGTAAGTCAAAAAGGATGTATTGAGATCAACCATTTTGGCAAATATTTTACCAACAGAAAATTAAATTCAACCTCACAAAGTAATTTGCAGACTCTTTACCAGTGTAATGCGCAACTTAAACCTATTTCATACAGCGAGCCTTGCACCTCAACTTAATTACAATCGCTCTACATGATACAGTCACAATAGTTTCTTTAACCAATTAGTAGGCTGAAATACATACGTAAGCTGATCTGTTTTACTAATACACAGGCCAATGTGAAGATTTCAGCTGCTAATAGAATTTCCTCAGCTATTTGGAACTTATTGTTTGATGTGAGAACTCATCAGTCATGCTGCCTTTATGCTATTAAAAACACAAGAAGAGCAGGGGGGATATGGGAGGGCGGCTGCCACTGCATCTCACGCTGTGTAATTACATAAACAATACTATGTGATATGTTATTAGGAGTGGAGAGGGTGAGTTGGAAGAAATCCACTGAGTTCTTTGTAATTCCCAATTTGATAGTGAGGCTTACAGCAATTAAGATGTTTAATTTAAGGATTTAAGCACTGAGGATTCAGACAAGGGAAAAAAATACATCGGTGGTGGCTGAAGTTTGGGGTGGATCATACTACATTTGATTGTTGATAATTCTTTTCCCTCCCCTCCCTCGTTTACCCATTAGCACCCCCCAGCCCGTATCATTGTGTGTTTCCTCTCTTTACCCCTAGTCCCTCTTGAAGTCTCCAAGGGACTAAGAGGATGTGAAGAGAGTTGATCGTTGCATTGCACTGATAAGCAAAATGTTTCCAGACCGTAAAAGAACTCTGTGGTGTGTGAGAAGGATAAACTATAATCTGCAGCCGCACACTGAACTTGACTGCTAATATTTGCATTGGAAATCAGACGGAAGTTATGCTAAGCTTTCCCCATTATAGCTTGGCGTGTGTGTGAAAGGTCTTCCCCTCCTTCATTTGAATATGGCCTCTCATGCATTACAAAAATACACACTGGATGAGCGGAGGATGGAATGACAATTTATGAGGATGCATTTCTGAAATGATCTCCTCAAGAGGTGAACCCCCAAATATAAACAGAGTCACATCAAAAACACACACAGACACATGCCTACCCATATGTGTTGTTGTATATCCATCGGTTCAGGGGACGTTATATTGACTGTAAGTCATCATCTCAAGATTTTCTTTTCTCCTATTTGTATAATTATTTTCTTCCCAAAGTGCCTTAATGTTTTGCGTTAACAGAATGAACAGATACATCTCTGCTGGTCCACCAGAGTTATCGCAGGCCTTCTTCCTGTCTCTCTGACTGATGCTGTCCTTGCCTGACCTGTCAGTTCAGGTGGACAATGATGTCAGGTTCGCAGGTGTAAGATGGAAGGTAGTTTTGTGTACAAGAGGTGAAAGAGGCGCAAGGATTCAAAGGCTTGCCAAATGTGAAGAGAAAGAAGTCAACGCAATTTATCATCCCAGGATTTCATTGACAAAATTCTTTTAATCTTGTTTTCTCTCAAGCATTTAATCTTACTTTATGTTTCAGGTGTGGAGATGTTATAATCAAAGATATAGACTTAACATTTTTATTTCTTAATAGTAGCACACAGAATAAAAGTGGATCTTGTCCAATAAACAATCAGTCATCCTGACCTTGTCAACCCAGCTGATTCACAAAATGATGTTAAATCAATCAAATAGGGCTCAAGATGAGGAACACGATGCTGTGATTGGTCATTAAGGTTGGAAGACCAGTTTGTGCAAAGTAGATTTAATCAAACTATGCCAAGCACTGCAATCTGACCAAACCTGCTCCATACTCCACTTCCCCCTCCTGAATATAAGAACATAAAATAAAAAGAACCTGCCAATAAATGACACACAATAAAAATAATTACGAATTTAATAAATAAATAAACAAACAAATAAATCAGTGGTTGGAAACCTCTTTGAGATAAGAAAGTAAAATTGCATAGCTGTAGAGGTATCCTTCAACACTGCAAAGAATTATCTCAGTACAAGTTCATGTTTTCATAATTTTATCCTTTTCCTTTCTGATATACACATTTGAATAAACACTGTGCAATTTCTTTGTGTGTATGACTTGTGCACTAAAAAGGTTTGACTCTTTGATATTGGTGTGACACCCAAGCAAGACCATATTGACAAATGTCAGTTTTGATAAATAGAGATATTATCTTTTAGCATGATTTTTAGTTAAACAGAGTTTTCTGCAAACTGTAATTATTTTCTTGTATGTCAGATTGTGATTATCGCATTTCATTCATTGAAAAGTTTCAAAGAGATGTTTTTAAGAAGCAATGATCCCATTACTGCCTTTAGGACTTATTTTCTGAGCTCCGAACTTCCTCTGCAATTTTCAATTCCTTTAAGTTTTTTTTTTTTTTTTTTTTGATTCGCTGTAATTTCCCAGTTAACATGCACATTTCCCTGATACTCTTCAATACTATTAATCAAGTTACATTTTTCTTTCCTTTTCCCCACCAGACCCACCACAGGAAATATGTTCATTTGATCAACCCTGCATTGTGCAGGACTGATAAGATTAGCTATCAAAAGCAGTGGTGTTTCAAAGTGCTGCAATTAATGCTCTCATTATTAAAAATCACTGAGTTAAAAGCATTATTTCTAGAGGGGATAATCACACTCTTGCTGTCATGCATATCTGGCACCATAAAGGAGCTCACAGCAGAGGGTGATGCTGAGGGGGAATATGTCTGTATGGTAAATACAAAAATCAAAACACTCTGTAACATTAACAGATTTTTTTTTTTTTTTTACCATTTGTGTGATTAACTATACCATTTTTTTGTTTGTTCCTTTTCAGTGTAGATTTAGATGTCAAAATCAGTTACATGTAATCACTGTTTACACCTTCTTGGCAGACCATCATTGTACTCTTAGTAACCAGACTTTAGTAGTGGCACTACAGAGTTTGGACCACACAGGCTGTTTCCTATATGCTATGGTAATTTACTCACACACACACACGCCCACACATCTCCCAATCACTGTTTTCGGTGCACTGCCCAAAGGATGTTTATGAATGTAAGTACATTGAGATTAATTATACCATCTGCCCTGCTTTCATGCTCAGATGTAAAGTTTTCAACACCTATACTTTTGCTATTTTTGATTAAACTGGGCATGCAAATAATTTTTTTGTTTGTTTGTTTTTGTTCTCTTTTTTTTAGTATCGGAGGTGACAAGTGCATCTCAAAAATAGGATTATGTTGACAATAAAAAGGATTTTTACGTGCCCTAAGGCATCTTGGGGCACACTGCTAATTTGACAATTGTCAAGGAGACAATTGACAAGCAGTGGTTATTTCTGTCCAGTTTATAGTCACCTGCAATGCAGGCCACAGTGCTAAAAAGCACAATGTGTTTGCAAACCACACCAAAAAAGTCATTTCAATTTCACCAATTTCTACTTTTACCTGATTTTTTTTGCTTCTTTTTATCATTTATAGTCTAATTAATTAAAACACACTTCCCTTATTTCTGTTTTAAAGAGTAAAATTCTCCTAGCATGAAGACAGAACTACAAAATGTTTAGATTTTTCTTTTTGTTTTACACGCTCAAATTGTTGAACACATTACACGGAGCCTTACTGTAAGCCTTACTGTAAGCCTTACTGTAAGCACATGGGCATTAAGTGCCACCACCTTGAATTAAAGACCAACTCCATCAAAATAACTGCTGTGTAGTCTTTAAAAAGTGATTAAAAATATATATTCTTGTAATGTAATATCATTTAGAATTGCACTGAAAAAAAAAGCTGTGTGAAATTGTGCAGATAATCAGCTAAATCCCTCAACATGAAAAGCTAATTGCTCCAGAAATTAGCTGTACCTGAGGTCCATTTGTTTGGTCATGGCTAGTTTCATATACCACACTGAGTGGGTATTAGCACCAATTAGAAGCGGGTCAGAGTTCTTGAAGGTCGGACTTTAATGTGTAGGATCATTGAAATGCTAATTATAAACAGATTAGAAAGTTACGCTGCTTTATGGGGGGGTTCTTTGGTCATTTGAGCAGTTTTTCCCTCCTTTTAGCATAATGGATTATTCTCCCCGTGTCATGCAGTGGCAGATTTTCTATTTCATTTTTAATTGATTTCTTTCCTCCCTTATTTAACTTTTTTTTAAATCAAATTCATTTTGAAAGAATTGCTTGAGACTCATATGTTTGTTCATTTATTTTTGATTTGTTAATTTTGTCTTGAAGGTTATTCTATCCACTGCAACAACAATTTGCATTGTTGATTATTGCTACCTTGAACTTAAAAATACATTTCTGACCTGATTTTCGATGACGGTGAAGGTAATTCTTGAGATAGCAACACTGTTATTACTCAACTGCCACCTCAGTGGAAACCCACAGTGGCCCCTCCGACTCAATTCTCTTTCATTCACCTGCTCTCCTTGTCAGCTCTCTGGCTCTTCTTATCTGTAGAGGAACTTCCCATTTGGGGCTAACTGAAAACCGTTTATTCACTGCTTCACCCAAAGCCCTGCTATTAGAGCAGAGGAAACCACACTATGTCAAGTCTGTGTTACTATATGTCTGGGACCCAGTTCCACTCGCAAATCCACACACATTTGCAGCTTGAAGACACATATACAGAAATTACCTTTAATCTATGTACAACTATGGTAAAGTTTTTTTTTTCTTTTACTTCAAATGTAAAAAAATAAATAAATAAAAAATCTCTAGACTTGGCTTATAGATAAACATTATAATTAAAACATGTTAGTATGATCCCACAAATATATTTATTTTATCAACAACTTACTGAGCATTGATTCTTTTTAATGAGCATAGACATCGATGACAATAAATCAAACATAAAGAAAAGCACAGATGGATCTCACATCATACAGTTAAATGTGTTTTCAAAGTTGGACATAAGTGATTTATATTTGGGCTCTGTTGTAGTTTACATGTAGCTTATTTTGCCTCATCAATGTTTGATGAGGTAAAATATTCTTCACAGGTGGAGAAATGAGCTGTCTGTCTCTGCACACCTGTTAAAAAAAAACACTTGTAAAATTGTACCGTCTCGGACACATTTTGGGCCTGCTTTGACATCTAAGCAGTTAAAATAATTTTCATAATTTATTCCTAGTCCACTATAAGAAAATGGGTACTCTACCAAAAATGCCACTATATGCTCGGCTAGGCACATAGTTAGAAAATGGAAGTAAGGATTTAGTGGCAATGAATAAGGACTAAATGTGAGTAAAAATTAATAACCAGGATGAGATCGGCCTAGAGGTGTTTTATGCAATCATAAAAGTTAAAGATAGATCATTTTAAAATGTATATTCGCTCACAACCAGAAGACAATAATTCCTCAGGATGTAAACAACACAGTAACAGGCTACAATGACTGAAGCTGTAAACGTAACACTTAGAATATAAATAAATTCCAAGAATAGTCTCTTAAAATTCTAACAATTATTCATTGTTCATGTTGTGTCAGGTTTAGAATGCACATTAAGCCATTCATCACTTTTAAGAAATTTTAAAAATTCATCATAAACAGCAGAATTCATTAAGATGTTTTAAATTTGATAACCAAAAAGTGACATTCCTGGAGACATATTTTTATTTTTAGGCCTTATTTACTGAAAAGCAAAACTAACTGAATCAATCCTGAATGTGATGGATCTGAAACAACAATATCAAGCAGATGTCAGGTCAGTAACCACACTTCCATTTATTTTCATTCCCAGCGATTTCTTGGCAATAAAAAAAAACCAAACAAACAAAAAAAAAAAACAAAGGCCTGTGGATTGACCCAAACACGCGTCTGCTCTTCTTGTCTTTTTTCTTTTTTTTTGTTCTTCAACCACATTCTCCCCCCTACTGCACTACCTCTGTGTCTGATATGTTGTAAAGAAGAGGCAAGAAGTCTTAAGGGGCTCAACTGACTCAGCAGATCAGAAGAGGAAAAAACCGCCACGGATAGCTGGGAGGCTGTCTGTGTGCATGCAGCGGTTTGTGTAAGCTCATGTCGGTCTGCAGGTAGGGTGGCAAAACGGCTGTTTTTTTTTTTTAGTTGTTGCTGTTGTTGTTATTGCGAATGTCTGTGTGCTTATTGCCGCGAGGCTGGAGTCAAGCAGCCTTCCTCCTTCATGATGAAATTGTCATCAGAACATGAAAGTGCCAAAACATCAAACAGGACCTTTAATTGTGAGCATGAGTATGTGTGTCTTGGAGAAGTTCTGGTAGGCATTCTGACATTCCCGTCTACAGGCCATATTGTGATAGGAGTCTGAAGGCCGCTTTGAGTACATGTGATGCTTCATGCAATTTAGAGCATTTTGTAAAAGCCACCATTTTATTTGAAGCTCAAGTTTGGATTCAAAATATTAAACAGTTACTAGTCGCGTAACAGTACGACAAAATCCGGATTCAGTGTGTGTTTTAGTTTGGAACTCTGTTTACAGTTATAGTAAGGAAAAACAAATAAAATACTAACAGCAATTAAAGCACAGCAGTGAATGCTGTCACAGTGAGGGGAACATTTGTCTTAAGAAAAATGTTGAAAGTATATTTGAGAAAGCTCTGGTTTTTTAGTGCTCCATGTTTTTTGAACTACTAATTGTAATTTTCTTATGTGTCTTGGTGTATTTTAAACTTTACATGGGAACAGAAAGCACATACAGTAAAAGATCAAGTCCTTTCTCATCTATGAAGTATTTGTGTTAAAAGGGAAGTATTATGCATTTTACAGGCACATAGTGCCATTTTGTAGCACGGTCAACTAACTATGTTACCTTTCGTTGCTGCATTTATGAAACATGACTTGAAAGAAATTGGATATTTGGCCTCTGTCTCTTTAAGAAGCTCCAATTCTTTCCTTCAGCACGTCATCACAACGACGCTTCTCAACTGTTCTTAGCAGGGTTGGACTGAGACGTACGATGAGCTCAGCCGCACCAAGTCCACCAAGTGTTTGCTAATTGCTGCTGCCGCCTGTTTGGAGCATCTGAGTGGAAAAGAGGTGGCTCTTTGTGGGAGCAAGCCTTCAGGCACCCCCTAATGGCTGCCAGGGGAGATTCAGGGATTCCTCAAACATACATTAAAAAAAAAAAAAATCAAAGCAACACTCAAGTTATAATTTTGATGAGAAAATAACATTATAACATGATACTCTAAAACTTTCCATTAGCATTGTGTGTACTTTTACATCCCTTGCCATTCGTGAGAGAACAAAAATAATACTATCTTCTATTCTTGTGTAATTTACTGTTAAAGGAAAATGAGCTGACATACGTATATCTCCATACAGGGGTAGAATTGTACCAATAATTACAGATCGGTTAAAACATTTAAAGCCATTTCTCTCCTTTGTCTCTTAGTATGTCATTCTTGCCAAGTTTTCTACATTTCATTTAGCTTCCTTTGAGATGCTTTCAGTTCTCCTGTGCTCCATCACATAGCATAGAACACATTTGTCTGTCCAACAGTCTATCTGTCCATGACAAAGACAGACAAGCCAGTGCACTTCTGATCATACCCCTCCCACGTACTCCCCCAGCCCCTGAAACACCCACCAACCCTCCCACTAGTTCTGCCGAGGCGAGATTAAACAACAAAGTGGCTCGATTAATCCATTTGAAGTGATGTGGCATTAGGGCTTGGAAGGAGATGGGCTAACAAACACGCAGTGCCGCAGCTGTGTGGGCTGTAGATAGAGAAGCGGGGGAGTAGGGGGTAGTAGTGAAATTAATTGACCTCCATGATAGCAATTAAAAACAAAGAGAGGAGAAAACAAAACAAAACATGGGCCTGTGTCTGTGAAACAACATGCAACTGCTTGGATGAACAGAGGGGAAGAGAAATGAGACTAACTCTGAAAGTGGCTGACTCATACGAGGACTTTACAATTTTTATGACATTTTTTTGTCTTAGTAGTGACAGAGGTTGTAAGCCATCATCAAAAGAAAAAAAAAAAAAGAAGTAAATGCTGCAGTCACACTAAGAAAAACAGTCAAAAACACCCAAACCTTATTTGTACCGTCGCATCTCTGCAGGCTTACATCAACAAAAGCTCTGGAGCATTTTCATACAGCATTGTCTTTATCTCTTTAGGCCCTTTCATACCAAGCATCCCCCTCTGCATGAGCACTCAAGCCGAGGTACAGAAGGCCTCCCACATATCCAGCTAGTTGTTTCTTGTGTAAATGATGTTGTGAGTTCAAGCATTTGTTTATTCTTAATCCTCACTTTATCCTCCCTGATATAAACCTAGCGATTTCTTTGGCAGCGGGGCCAGCAGCGTAGCAGAGGCATGCCGGTGGCAGAGTCTGTCTTTGATCCTTCATCTCAGCCACACACCTGAGTGATGATGGCTGTGCTTGTAGCATTATCCCTGTGTACTCCAGGTCTTTCATTACACACCCGTCCAATGAATGCTGTCATTGATGGGCAGTGGAGACACCCATGTTTAATTTGCTTATAGGCATTTAGAGGAGATCACTTTAAGAGCTGCTGTTTTGTCTTGCAAAATTGAGAAGTGATGAGGACTCCAGGGGGTTTTGGAACTCTTTAATAGCTTCTGTTTGGTAAACACGCATCCTGTTTGCAGAGCGCGTATGAATAGATACTTCATAATGTGTATAATTCTTTGCGCTATAAAGTGGCTTATTGTTTCTATAGCTCTCTACTTCCTCACTAGATTTAAAAAAAAATCATTTGTAGTAGGTGCAGACAACAACAAACAATTGAAACAATTGTGTTGTCACAATAAAAATCTACATATTATGTAACTTTGTGGTTATTGCATTTGTCCACACAAGCAAGAAATTTCATTTTGGTTCCATTTATCTCTTTGTGAAGTCATTTAAAAGATGAATATACCATGCTATATGAAAAAGTTTGTTTTTTTCTTTCTTGCTTTTACAGTGTTTTTTTTTAATTATTATTATTATTTTTTTTATATCGGATGATGAGGTTGAAATAGTACAAATATGCCTGGAATTGATCTGGGCACTTTGACGTTTAAGTGTTAGAGAGACAGCTTGGGGAAAGAAACTGCCTTTTGTTTTTGCAAATACCTGTCTGTGGCAGGTATTTGCCACAGACAGGTATTTCTGTCTGTGGCCTTAAGACTTTGACTTAAGGTTCAAAGTCTAAACGGCTTGTGTCCAGGATGTGTGGTGTCTTCAAACATATTAACTGCCTTTTTCCAGTATGAGGCCTGTATGGAAGGAAGTCAGAAATGGGGCTTAGATGGTCAGCACAACAAGCAATACCTAAACATTTTTTTTTTTTTTGGATGACAGACTAGCTCTAGAAATGTGTCCTTTTTTAAAAAATTGCTCGTAGTTCTATAAAACCTAGAATGCCTTTTCAATACGTATGTGTTTTTTCTTAATATGTTGTTACACATATTCCAAATTGTAACTACAGCAAAACCTGCTTTGCCAAACTATTTACTCAGAGGGCAAATTGCAAATGGCTGCAATACATTTCTGATCTTTATTACAGAGGCAGACTGTTTTTTAGTTTATACAAACATCAGTCAAATGAGACATTTGGATAGTACCTTTTAAACATGTTTTCAATGTACCGGTAGAACATTTAAATTTCTTTCAAGTACTACACAAACTACAAGATGTACTTCTAATAAACTACACACCTATTCCATTTGTATGTTAAGATAAATTGCTAGTGAAAAGTATTGTCTGACATTCAAGTACAACACATTCCTGGTGCAACATTTCAAAGTTTGAAATTGTTGACTGTCGGTGAATTGAACATTTTGATGTGCAAACCAGAACATCAGTTTTAAATTCACATTCTAAATACACTTCAACCGGCTTTTTTCTTTTTTTTTTGTTATTTATTTTATTTTTTTTTACGTGCCTCAACATCTCAGCTGACTCAAAGGAGAAATATGTACCGAGGCTTCTGTTTCCTCCCATTTAAGATTATGTCATTTAGAAATGCACCCAGTGAAATATGGGAAATATCAGATGCCTTCCATAACTATTTAAACATTTTTCATTTCTTGTGTCCTGCAATCAATCTCAATTGAAGCATCGGCTATTATATAAAAGACATCTGTCTTTAGTCTTCACTATCCTGAAAGGCGGAAATTGAATTTATGGACAAAATACAGCAGGCATAAAAATGTTCACCAGAAACATGGAGATTTGTTCACTTGTTACTGTGTGTTATACTGCGAATGATTTAGCTTACAAGAGCGCAGCTTACGGGAATCTTATCTGAAGGCTGAAGCATCTCAAAAATGGGATTATAAAGAAGTTATTGAATTTGAATCACTGTTTGGATCAATAATACAGGTTTCTAGCTAAGACGACACGCATTTATTGTCTCGTCCTTTTAGCTCTAGTTTTTATTTTTTTTATCCACAATGTTCAATCTCTGTGCTAGAGAATCGTTTACCTTTTAATCTGCATGAGCTCAGTAACAAAAAAGCAAATGGTGTGTGTGAGCATTTATTATTTCCACACTTAATAACAGACAGCTCTAATAGGTCCCGGGTGAATGCTGTGTCTGATTGCGTGTTCACACGTGTGGGTGGGTGGGAATATGGAATGGGTAACCAACAACAGGAAAAACGGAAGTAGAAAAAAAAATAAAATAAAAAGAGGTTAATTTGGTTTGGCTCAGGTGAGGTAATTATTCCTTTCCTCCACTTCACTGCACACCCATAATGATTATTAACAAGCTTAAAGTACTTGAGGAGCACTGGGAGCTGGTGGCTAACAACACGAGCCCCAGGAAAGGAAGGAGGGGGGCATTAGGAAGAAGGGATAGATGGCAGGATGAAGGGAGGGAGAGAATTGGGAGGATGGGGAATCACTATGCTAATGAGGCTGGCCTTAATCACACATTACCCATAATAATCTGCTGGGAGGAACTCAGGTTACGTGGGTCACTGGTTTGTTCCACAACAGGCAATCATTTTTGCTGTGTTCTTTCTCTGACTCATTCTTTACTTTTTCCACAGTTTTTTTAAACACTTTTTTCCCCCTTCTTATCATATGGAGTCTCATTTTTGCGTGTGCCTTATTTGGTGTCTCAGGGCCATGTACAGCAAGTGCTCAAGGCAGCACCACCAGCAGGGTGCCACCAGGCACTAAGTAAACAAATACAAATAAAAAGAGATTACTGTGAGATGCACTGTGAGAAGGTTTTCTATTATTTGCATGTATAGTCTACAGGATTATTATGGGACACTTTTTTATATACTTGACTTTATCTACGGCGTATCCCCAAACCAATCCTGAGATCTAGTTTTACATGGATTCCAAGGTGCAGAGTAAGGTCTCACATGTAGAAGGCATCCATTACAGAATGAGAGGTTTGATTTCTTTTTGGGGTTTTTTTTCCAGTGGAAAAACCCACCACTACTCAGATCCTCATCTGAATAGCTGAGCTCCTCATATTTGGTATTTTGAAATCTTGTTATAAGTCCAACTTTAAAGTTATATTCTTGACACTAATGGATTATATAATGTTCAGGTAAATTGAAAAAAATAAAAGAAAGAATCCTCAAGAGTTGCAAACAACAACAGAAATGTACCTGCGTTTCAATTAATTTACTTTACTTGTAAACAATGCCATACAAGTTAACATGTTTCTATTATGTATTAAACAGGTCAGATTGTACTATAGCAAAGAGAAACACACAAAAAAAGTTATCAGAAAAAAAAAAAACTGTATGTGTTTTGGACAACAATTCCCTTTGGATTGTTGCCACTGTACTATTTCAAGAGAGTTATAACATTTATTAGGTCTGTTGGACATCCAGCCATGGGAGACTGAATACAAACTGGAATTTGAGATGCTTCACCCATCACATAAGATTCTTTAAGCTGCACTCTTGTAAACTAAATCATTCAAGAAGAGGAGTTCATGAAGGAAAATCTATGACCTATAAAACCTCAGGACTAGAATAAAACTGCCCCGTTTGTTCCATCACCCGGGAAGGTGACATAGGGAAGACGGTGCACAAATCCTTTTTTTTTTTGCTGGTAGAGGAAGGCTGCTCCTGAAACTGCAGAAGCTTTTGATCCAAAATGCAGACAAAATTCAGCTGACGGAATAAACATTAATCCTGGTTTTATTCCGAATTTCTGCAGAAAGAACATGGTAGTTACAGGTTCCCCAAGACTGCCGTCAACAACCGACAGGTTGTTACCACCCACTGAAGGAGAAGCACATTCATGCTGGCTGGTTGCCTGCCAAAGGCCGCCGATGACCTTTGAGATCTGAGAAGTGCGTCTTTTACCACGTGTCACGTCAATACACTGCGCACTGTTAGCTGCAGGAGCAAACTGGTGATTCCTGACTCAGACTTAGCCAGCCAAAAGCCCACTTTGTCCATAAACTTCTTTTACGGTAGGTGTGGTGACTGGGTGGTAGAAATAGCTTAGGGTGATTATTGTAAGTGTTTTTGTGTACTTTATGGTGTTTAGAACTGTTCCAAATAGGACAGGCCCCAAGGCACACTGTAGCTGAGGCTAGAAGTGATTCTATTGGTTGAGCTTCATTTCAGTCTGATCAGTTACACAATCTCACCTGTTCTTGGGTACAAACAGGCCACAGAGCCCATGGTATAAACAGTGTACTATAAAGGTTTTAGGCATATAGGGTCATCTTAATTACATAATTTAATTACATAGTACATGTTCTTTTAATACGCATCGATGCTTTACCAATATTTGTACCATAAAAGGTCGAACAAAGAAAAATAAACAATAAAAAACAACATGCTGCTTTGCTCCTTTGAAGCCACACAGTTTTCTGTGATCATGACTAAAGACCAAGTTTTTTTCTTTAATTATTGTTATTTCAAACTTTGTAAAATAATAATCCCACTTGTTGTAGGAACACAAAAACCATAAGCTTAACAACACAGGTTTTTCAAGTCGCTGAATGGAATCCCACTTTTCCAGACGGCACTAGCAGATCCTACGGTTCACCTAATCTGCCTCCATGTGCTTCCTCTCTCTTTCTCGCTCACTCCTTTTCTCTCACTGGACGGGTATTTCTTGGACATCTGTTCTTGGCAAGCAAAGCAGCAGCACTAGTACTGCTCCCGGTCCCTCGAGGAAAAGATGGGATGTAGGCATAGTGGTTGGAGGGAGGAGGGAGGGCAGAAGAGTGGGGGGGGATGAAGGCAAAACAGAGAATGAGAGTGAAAAGGGTTAAGAAAGAGGAAAAACTCACACTATGCACATAGAGCTGCACAGCAGTGAAAAGCTGAAAGAGAGCAATATGGAAGTGGTGAGTGGTCTTGAGGAAGTCTGTTAGTGGTAATTGGGAGAGGGGGATTACCACATGGGACCAGCCCTCTGGGTCTCTCAGCAGCACCGGGCAGGCTGTCAGGGCCAGGAACGGGGGTTACACGGATTGGGATGATTGAGATTTGTGCACTTTTCCAACAAGGATGTTTCTGGTAGAAAAGCCGAGAGGAAATTAACATTAATGGGATGTGACATTCAACTCCTGATGGTTATGTGTTAGAACACCACAATCCAAAATCTACTTGGTATGTGTCTAACTTCAGCTTTATGGAGCAAGACCAACCTCTCAAACATTGTCAGAATTTCGAAAAGTACTATTTTGTTCATGGTATGGGTGTCCAAATAATGTAGCCTATCAATTACATCCTTATTTTCAGATTGTGTTTCTGCAGAAAAGAGCAAAAAAATCATTTTCTTTTCACCTTTTTTTCACAAAATGCAATCTGAAACTAAGTAAAACAGTCAGCAGTCAAGAATGCTGAGCTACAGACAGTTCAAAGCAACATTTTTAAACAATTACAGATGGCCACAACACAGACTGAGAGCTTGTCGAATCATCGGCACATATAATTGACAGGAAGATCAGCAAAGGGAGTGAGACAGACTGGGCCATATCTTGACAGGCTTCAGGTTAAAATGATTAATTACCTCTAAGGCTTCGGTGGGCCTGGCAACTTCCTCTGGTTGCTGTGGTGTTGTGGGCTGCAGTGGTCCAGGGTCTAAGGCCTAAGGTGATGCTATCACAGCTCCGTTTTTTACCGTTTGTAATTGAACAAATTCAGCACATGATTTAAGGGAATGACATATGAAGTTGCAGAATATTTCACATATGCCAACTTTGTCGATTCTTATGTTCTGCAATGGCCGTGTTTCGGTGGGGACTGGTTGTGTGTCATTCAGAGGGTTGTGAGTTTCTTTCTAGCTTTCCCTCTACCTCATGTTGAAGTGTTCTCAGTTTGAAGTTGCCAACCAGTTTGCAATAGTTTGCAGCGGTTTATGTGACAGGGAAAATCTCACCCATTGAAATAAAGCAATTGAGTTTTTGAAGCAAATGGGATATGACTGCAGCTCCACTTATTCAGATTCTTCAATTGGAAATGCCTGTTTATGAAAATGTTTAGTGTCTATCTACTCAAACACAATGGAATCTGCAGTTTAAACTCTCCTCAGTCAATTTTCAAATAGAGAGAGAATTTAATTGAAATCTCTTTGGGTTAAGCATTTAGAGAATACATGGTGATGTGTTATGTATGGGGGAGACTGAAATTATTCATAAGCAAATCTAAATATTGTGTTGAGACGTACTGTTTTGCTCTAAAATTTTTGGTGTGTGTGTGTTGAAGTTTGAAGAATTTATTTATAACAATTTTCCCTTCAGTATCTTCACTCAGGGCAGAGAAGGAGTATTTCTATTCTATTCTATTTGCTTGCTAGCTTAACTAGTAATTTCCAATCTCTTTTTCAGCAGACCCCAGCAGCTGTTGTTCTAGTTTTCATTACCAATTTGGATGTTTGAAAACTAAATATTTCTAGTTGGTCTTGGAGTTTAGCAGGCCAGCAAAAACAATTTGCCCTGCTCAACACGCCACTTAAAAATATGCTACTATCCATCCTACCAAAGAATTGGATGACAATCTGTGCACCTGCTGGAAGAAAATTTGTAGCAAAGATTCACACGACATGTGTTAAGCTTGCCTCAGGATGGAGCATGCACAGTTGCCAATCAAGGACCTTGAGTTGCAAAGGCACTATGTCTGCTTCGTCATAAAATGTTTCCATTAGCTCACCAAGCAACGATTCAGGAACGGGCATCAGGTTTCCTTATTTCAAATTTGTCCTATTCGGTATTGTTGATATTTCTGATAAAATTCCCAAATGAAGTGCAGAAATCTTTTCTGACTCAGCAAATTTTAGCACTACACCTTCAATTTTAGTTGAATAAAACATTTTTATATGCTTGGTTTTTCTTCTTTCTTCATTTTGTTACAGTACCCCAAGCCTCTGGCATTATCATTCCATACCTTTTTTAACCCAAATAGCCCCTCACTCTCTCTTTTCCATATGATGATCCTCACACGGCCTCATACTCCTTCCATTTTTCCTTGGAAGAATTTTAGATTTGTAATTTATTATTTGCAAGAGAAACTGTTATCAGAGTCAGTTTGCTATCGGAGGCCACTTCATTAATCACCTAGCCTTTCCTGTTCATTTGTTCCCAGATAGGCTGTGGTTCACTGGGTTCCAGGCACTGATATAAAATGTGGAAGTAAGAATCACCTCCTACTTTTTATCAAATGCTGAGAAGGCAGTCAGATAGAAAAAAAAACAACACAAACTTCAGAGATGTGTGGGGAACCAGTATCTGTATGTGTATGTGTTTTTGATAACAAGGCTCTATTGTGAAATTAGTTGAAGCACTGACAATATATAATCTAAGTGTTAGATTTTAACATTCACACCAAAACAAAAAATTGCAGAAAAATACAACCTGAGGGAAACAGTAGACTAACCTCAGCATATGGAACTGATCAGGGTCCTTTGGCTCCTCTCACACTACTGCAAACTAAACAGGTTATTCTTTGGGTTTTTTACCTTTAACAAGGCACACAACTAAGAACATGACAATTTTATGAAGATTACATTTCCATAAGTTGCAATATATATAAAGCTACATTAGGCCACCAGACCTAGATTGTACTCCAGAAAAAAATGTCATGTTTAGTATATAACTACAGATTTGTTTGAAAATCAATGTTTAACTTTAAATGTGCAGTTGTAATGTTTAAATAAAATAAATAATTGTTCTTAAAAAACATTTTTAGACAGCATTCATTTGTGAGACAGTCCAGCAGGAACTGTTTTATGTTTGAGTAAACATCAACTTTTCTCATTAGCTACAGAATCTAAGATTGGGCACAATTTAAAAAAAAAAAAAAATCTTTCTCAGACTAATTCACAAATTGTTACCCACCTACTCCTTATCTATATTTACTCTGTTCCTGTTCCGGGTCTAGAGGGATTTACAGCATATTGCTAAATACTGTAAATATAGTGTAATATCAAATGATTAATGTTGTTTTCACATTTTTCTATGAGACCTAGTCATGTCCTCTCTTCAACAAAAAATGTGGATGCCTGCAAAAAAGCTAAACTGTAGTGACAAATATCAGGAGAACCTGGACAACTGGAATCAACAGATGCCTGAACAAAAAAAAAGTAAAAATTGCTTAAAACGGTCTGAATGCCAATTTTTGCAATTTCCAGGGGTGCTTGTTGTAATTTTTACCAAACACATTACTGAGTAACCATATCACTGTGAGAACTGTTTACATTCAAATGCAATGGCCGAGTTTCCCAAAGACAAATGATGTCAGGATTAGTGGCGAATTTCCCTGACACAATAAACAAGAGACGTCATGAGAAATTACTTGGAATAAACTGCAGAGAATGAGAAAATAAATCAAATCTTTTTTTCTTTTTTTTAAATATTATTTTGTTGCTATTATCACAGAAAATTGTTTCAGTAAAAATGCCAACATATTCTAAATCTTGTGATGCGTGTTTCAGAAATAAAATATTAAAGTGTGGTATTCCTGATTTTACTACATCCCCATCAGACATTCAGGTACATAACTATATGACAAATGCCACAGGCAGAAAGCTGAATGAGAACGAGTAAAGAGCTGCTTTACAGAGTGTGTTACAAACAAATGAGTATACAAAAATATGCTTATTTGAAGAATCTACGCACTCTGGATGTCAAACTATTACCTTCAAAGATAAAGTAGCACAACCTTCATTCCTAGTTGAATTGATTACTGCGACAGAGTCTTCAGACAGCTGCAGCTGATCCAGTGGTTCCTCACTAAAACCAGGAAACTAGAGCACATCCACCAGTCCTAAAGTCCTTACACTGTTTCCCTGTAGCTCAGAGGATGTTCTTTAAAGACAGACTGTTTTTTCCACAAACTCTTTGAGCTGTTGGATATGTGTGTGCATTTTTTTAAGACCTTGGGGCTTCTCAAGAGCCTTTTGTCACTGTCCTCACTAAACATTGATTGTCTTTCTTGTGGTAATCTGAAATTAATTTGCACTTAAACTCATCTTTCTTCTTGGCTCACTGTTAAAACACTCTCATAATTACATGCCCCCCCACATGAAAACCAAGAACTAAGACACTGATATCATGAGCCAAGCTATTTTAATTCCGCAGGTACTTAAGAGCCTCCTCTCTCCCTTTGTTTCTTCCAATCTCCGCCTTCTCTCCTCTCCTCCCTCGGTCTTCACTCGCAACTTATCTTGCAAGGTAATAAAACAAAAAAAAAATTCCCATGCGTAGGGGCTTAAGCAAAAAGGTATTTGCCTGAGGGGAAACAGTAATAAGCATTGTATTGCTACACATTTAGTCGTGTATTTTCTCAGTGGGTCAGCTTGTGTTCTTGAATCACGTTAAACACTGGCTAATGCAAGTTGAAGCCTGACAAAGCGATGTCAATGAAAAGCCCCTGATGATGAGCGGAGGAGAACATATTACACAGTGCACACAGTAAACACATCACAAGTATATTGAGTGGCTCGTGCATTTAAAGTATTTCACTTCAAAGGTTGGTAAATTTCCCTGTAGGGGCTTAAAACACACAAAGGCGCTCACAAGCACACATACCGGAGCTGCTAACAAGATTTGTTTTGCATTAGTGCGTTCTGACAGGGAGTATTTGTAATATGAAAGTATTTAGGACTACCTGCTAACATCTGCTATTGATCACAGCTGTGTGTGTCCAACTTTGTTCACAGTGAGAGCTGCTAATAACCTTATCAGCCATCTTTTAGTTTAACTTCAGACTGCTGTTTGTTGTTAAAGATTTTTAAAAAAAAAATTTTAATGAGAGGGGGATGAATTATCACGCTCGCTGCTGCAGGAGCCATCTTTTTAGTGATTTCATGCAGCGTTGACTGGTACAGACAGGGCCACAGAGGTCACTGGCCCCGGGCAGAAATTCTTTCTGTGACACCTCATGTGGTACTCGTCGAGATAAGCAAACAGAGAGCTAGACCCACTGCTGAATGTAATTAGGATGAACAAACATGTCTCTAATAAAAATGTTATTGTCTGTAGTGATGTTTGAGAACGGGATAAAATTGGCTTTGAGCGCTGATATAATTATTTCATGCAAGTCATTTTCTACCGTTCGTCTACAACAGCATAAAGGGCTTTGGTGCTCAAAGGGGGAATGCAACATTATGTTTTTGAACACATGACTTAAAAAGATGAAAAGATTCTGAAAAAAGTCAGATTACTCCTCACCTGCCTCATGTAACCGAATGACAGCTATACTGAGCTTTTACATTGATATATAAGGTGCCAATAACTTTGTTTGGTCTTCAAGATACTGCTCTGAAACACTAAACTCTGCTCATTTACTGGATGCATCCACATATAAATCTTCACTTTAATCTGAGTTTAACTGAATTTGATTGTGCTATCACAATCAATCAACTTACCTTTGTCTGTAATGGTCATTGTGTTATCACGTTAAGGATAACTGGTTGTGCTGTCTTGTGCTCACTTTTATTTCTTTCAGGCTTGCTCTTTACATATTTGTTGATTTCTGTCACAGAATGACGAGAACTTCTGAGATCTGCCAGGCTGAAAACAACTGGAAAGTTCCAAAAATATGCCACTTAGTTTAAAAGGAGGGATCAGAACTGTCTTGAAAATGGATTGTTTATTTATTTGTTACAGCTACGTTAACTTAATATCTCTAAGGAAGGTTTGCTTGAGATAGTTTTACCTTTCTATTTGTGGTTCTTCTTGTCTTGGAAGAATGTTAATTTTAAATAAAATACACTGTTTGTTACTTACTAACAAGCTCATTATAACCTGATATGTGTCATCCCCTGACCCTCTGCTTGACAGTGTTTCACCTGCCATCTCTGCTCTGCCTAATGTACACAATCTAATGAAGTGAAACTGCTGTGCAAGATATGGAAAGCTGTACTAATTGTCTGTATTCCCATTGACTGAAGGCTAAATGTGTGTAAAGAGTCTCTCCTACAGCGAGAGCCGCTGTCTACTGACAGACATGACCTGCTGCTAAAGCCATAACAATAATCATAACGATTAGGTTAACAGTGGGAAATGGCTGTGGAGCACAAGAGTTCACAGTGGGCTAAATGTAGCAACTTGTGAAAGAGTGCTTTGCAGGATGTTTTAGCCATGCAAGCGACAGACATATTTATGGGCTTTTATAAAATATAAGATTATTTAGATGACAAAAGAGATATAATCCATAGCTTTTGAATGAGTGCACATTGGAAAATTTGTTTAGTGTATTTTGAAATGTGCTGCATATGTACAAAGATGCATGTGCTTTAAGTATCCATTTATAACTTTAATAAATTTTAGCCCAAAAAATTATATATATATATATATATATATATAAACAAAAAACATGATTGTTGACAGCTTTGAGAGATGTATATACATCATCAGTGAAGTGGCTTGGTTTGCAATGCTTATTTACCCTGTTACAATAAATTCTGATCTTTTATAGTAGATTAATGCTGTCTGAAAAGTATGCTTTCGTTTTGTTAACTATGTAGATTTTGTTATTTGTTTTCTCCTTTACCAAAATTGAAGCTATGCATTGTGGCAAGATGTAGTTTGACCCATATGTCACGGTTCAAGTTGTAAACCTTTTAGTTATTGGATCGATTGAAGATGTGGGCAAGTTGAGGTTTTTCCTCACCAGTTCCAGGCCCATTCAGATCAGCCTCATCATGTCTGCCTTGAGTGGAATGGATTGTATTCTTGTCTTTCCCATTTTCAAGAGTGGCTAAAAGAAACTAGTCTCTAAGTTATGTTAGATTTATAACCCATGGAGACAGGAAAGCGTGGATAACTTAACTTGCAGTCACACCATGTCTTACCTTGTATGCTGGTAGCTGTAAAAGTGCTTGAAATGTGGCTTTAATGGCAAAGAAATGAATCGATGTGGAATGGTCATGTGGAAAATTAAGTGTGTGTTACTCTTAAAATATCCAATATTGGGTGTGCTGTGGTGGCTTAGGGGTGGCTTGAGTCCTTGACGCGGCCGTCGCTGTCAGCCTACTTTCATATAAGGGACACTAGAGCCCACAAAAGACCCCCTGGAGGGGAGAAAAAAAATCCAATATTAATGATTATAGGAAATAGTCAACGAACACTACGTCAGGTATATTCTTCAGGGATTTGCCAAAAAACAAAACTTTACATGCGACTATTTTCCACACAATGAATATTAAGATGAAAGGCTGTTTTTTTTGCATGAGACTACTATAATAAATAATACATTTTAAAGTTTTTTATTTATTTATTTATTTAAATCTTTATCCGGTACTTGTATGTGTATACATATATAAAACCATTTGAAACACTGATACAGCTACCTAATTAAAGTAAATTAATAGGTGTCTTGGAATATAAAATGTATTCTCTAGCTGCTAAAACTGTGGATGACTGTACAGAGAAGGAAAAGACAGAAGTGCACTGTTGTTGCAAACTCTTTTCAAAGCACTACACTGAGAAACTTGTCATGCAAATAAGTGTGACAGATCTGTTCATAGAGGGAGAACAACAAAGTAACAAACACAACAATGCTTATAAAAAACAAAACTTGTGAAGATGACATTCTGTCACTAATTGAATCTGATGGCAAGACAGAAATAGAGAAATGTTTTCATTTGTTATACAAAAACAACCTTTATTATACATAATTCACTTTACGCACATTTTGTTGTTGCAATTCACACTGTATCACTCTCTGAATTATCATTCTGAATATGCAGAAGCTTTTAATAATTTAAGATGTCAGTGTTTATTTTCAACAAGCCGCTGCGAGGATGAATTTGTTTGAATTTTGTCTCAGTTTTGATTCAGTGCCTTTTCTTCTTCTTGCAGAAAGTATGTCATTGGAAAATGAAAAAAAATAATAATTGTTAATCTTTAAATAGATCAACATTTATCTAGAGCAGGAATTAAGGGCATATTTGGTTCATAAACATTTTTTTTTTGCTCATGAAACATTTTCACCTCTCTCATTAGCTTCTTGAACTCCTTTATCTGTGGATCTATATGTTTGCTTCACCCAGCTAATATCCCTGTATTGACACCATATGGGATTTCCTCATGAACCTCTTGATTCACGTCTGTTTTATTTACGTCCAGCATGTGGCCGGGAGCTTTTGACTGTTACATATCTGACACAAACCTCAATGAGTCACCAAACAACAGCCGCCATATTATTCTTCCACTTTACACTGTCTGCTCTCCATGATAACATCTAGCACACATTGCATTTGACTTGTACGTTACTGACACCAACCTCAAAAGGGTGCTTGCTACGTTTTACACACTAACATGCGCTACAGTTTCTGGTTTATATCATTCCTTCTTTCTGTCAAATGAAAAAAAAAAAAAAAAGGCAGGCTTGATAGCATCTACCAGCCACAGCTGGGCTCTCTGCATTTGTGTTAGCAGAAGACCACATTTGTTTCCTGAAAGGTCGGAAAGAAAGAGAGCAAGTCACCGCAGTGCATGTGTACTTCAGGAGTGTTTTGTATGCATGTATGCGTGTGGGAAATCCTAACAGCATGGCGCTATCTGGCACTGTTTGGACTTCACCTATTAACCCAAATAGGATTTCCTGAAAGCAGACATAGAACAAAAATAAAAATAAATCAGCAAGTTTATTTTATGTTGAAGTTGTTGTTGAAGTTTGCACATCTTTCCAAAAGGTCCTGTGCTCCAGTAATTGGCCATTATGATGACGATTGAATTCTGAAGCGTGGGGCATTGTAGTTTTATTTCTGTTCTGTAAGTCTGATTGTTAACAAAACGCAAAAACCGTGCCACAAAAACTGGCACGGCTTGATATGAGAAATAATTCATCACTTGCTGTAAAAAGAAAAAAAAAACAAACAATAATAATAAAATTTTAATATTGCTTGCTGATGCATTGGAAGGCCACAGTGCTGTCATCTCCCTGATATTTACAGTCAATAGAGAGTGAAGAAAAGCTGAGACTTTGATTAAACCTGTGTTTCGCCATCTACCTAAAACATTTTACAGCAGGATGTAAAGGTGTCCAGTTTGATTCCAATGGGACGCTTTATTCATCGTCTGAGGGTTTTTGAAAACATCTCCAGAAATATGAAGCAGATTTTTCTTGTTTGTAACAAATGATTTAAGCAGATCTTGCTTGAAAATGAGCACTTATCAATGGATCTCACCTCTATAAAATAAAGTAATGAATAAATTCAGATACTTGTGGGAAATCTATATTTAACATACAGCATGAAAGACGTCCAGCTCTCGTCAAAATAAATTTATATTTCTTAAATAAATAAATAAATATTTATAATTTTTGTAACTTATTTCTCAACTGAAACGCCAAGATTACTTTTTGAAGGGAAATACATTGAACATGACAGTGAAGACATACGTATTTTTAAACAAAAATATGAAATTGCTCAAAATTTACAGCATCTGCATAATTTATTGTTTTTCTAAATATACGTTTTACCTTTGGGATCTTTGGCCCCCCACACAGAAACATTCACACCATGACAGATATACTAACTACGCTGCTGACATACTGCTCTTTTACACCTGCCACAGTATTGAAGGCCATGGTACTACAGCGCGCTGAAACAGGCGTGATGTTAGATTGTGAGACTTAGTATGGATTTGCTGTCACTTGGCCATGCGCAGGCTGTGACTGACTGATCGGCTGAAACTCTCCCTGAGAGCTAAGCGCTAAATGCTATCAGGATTGCCGGGGATAGCCTCCCTCTGTCTCTATCGTCTTCTGCACAAACAAGTGTCTCTGTGAGTTACTTCTTATAAAGCAGTTAGCGGTTTGTCCATGCAGACAGCAGATTATATTTATAATATGATGCCTTAAATCTGAGAGTAAGCACACACAAGCAGTCACATCACACATGGAGTCACTTAAGAGGGAAATTATGACATAGTGTGGAACTTGTGTCAAAGCTGGAGCTGTAGATTTCAGACGGGGCCTGATATGCTGCATAAGATCAGGCACATGTTCTCCTTTGTTTTTTAACTAAATTTTATTGTCTGCTTATTTGTTTATTTAAAAAAGGAAAAGAAAAACACTTGAAGTATGATGTGCATGCTTGCTGTTTTTTCACGTGTGTGTTGCTTGCATCATCTGAAACAAAAAAAAAACAATACACATATGTTATTACCCTTTTTCACTAACAACTGAGCTGTTTCTGCAGAACCAGGTGGAATTGAGTGGCTGCAAGAGCTTGCCACTTGTATGATATCCATCACAGGAAGTGACATCCACATTTGGTTATTGATGGTGCATATGCTAATTCCCCTTTTATCACTTTAATGATGAAGAGGTTGATGCCGTGAGTGAGGAAATGTGGTTGTCATCAAATCTACTCTGTTACTTTTATGAATAGTTTCTTCAAACTATTTTGATTTGACAATCCATCTTTCATGATGGGCCTGAGACAATAGCCTTATCCTCAACATTACCTCCTATATCGTCTATTTTAAAGTGAGATTATTTATTTATTCATTTATTTATTTTGATTTGTTATTTGTTACATACATGTAAAACAGAAATTCTTGTGATCGAACAACTTACTTTGCTTTAGTCAGTAAATAGTTGCTTTACACATAGCAATGAAGATAACAGGTAAACTATGCTTATAGTTTATTGAGTACTGTAACAACAAATCTATTGAACTAATATTTATAGATATACAGTGAATCACAACCTAGTGTGAAAGATGATCTGAAATGCCTAAACGTAGGACCGTAAGAAATGATTTGTTGTTTCCACTTTTTATTCTCCGATACACATTTCACATTTTACAAAATAAAAACCTTCATTAACCTAAAAAGTTGCTTGAGGTTAGTTCACTTAGCTGTTCAATAGAGAGATGATTCAAATCTTTTGGACATATTTTTTTCTGCTTGAAAAAAGAAGAAAAAAAAAACCTGTCAGTGATATTGTGATTGTACTTTACGTAACTCACATGCTAGTAATTTTGTTCAATATGTTTTTTGGTGGGTTATTTTTATTTTTTGGGGTGATTTTATTATTATTATTATTATTATTATTATTATTATTATTATTATTATTATTATTATTATTATTACCAACAAATAATTTGCTTTTGGACATTTTCCTCTCTGCTTATGCAGTGTTTTGAACTGGGTTTTTAGAAAGGCGCTAGGATATATAAATTACATTTCACCCAAAATGCATCTAGCTCCCGACATGTCACAGAGTGATGAAATGCCTTTATGAAATGAGCATCTCACAATGCTGAAGTTTATATTTCCACTTAATGTGTTTAAAAATGCACACAAATACATTTTTGCTAGATTTTATAAACCTGCAGCTTTGCTTTGAATAGTATGATTGTTATTGACCTCTGTTACAGGAACAGGCTGAAAGAGGAAAGGGTCAGAGTTAAGTTGCAGTTCAGTCCAGATGTAGATCAAAGTCCAGTCTTCAAGGATCACTTGCGCAAAGTAATGCAATAAACAAAGTACGCTTTTACATTTCTAAGTGTAAAAGCAGACATTCTATGTAATTTTATAGCCTTTCTCACATGGACTGAAATTAGAAGACCTCTCTAAACAGTAAGGCAGCTTGCTTGCTTCTTTATTGTCATTTGCCCAATTAGGCTAAAAGTACTGTGCTCTCCCTAGGTGTTAACAAGCTAAATGGGAAATTAGACCATAAAGATAAGGTTGCGTCAGAGGATGTTTAGGGTCTCAGAATAGTGCTTTCAACACCACTGTGCAACACCGCCTGAACAGAATTAATGAACCCTCTCTGGCAGGCTCCTGATGCATTTTTAAACAGCTTCTTTTCATTTCTGCAAAGACATTTTGATTGCATTTGTTTCAGCAATAACTGTGTGAGAGAGAGCGAGGGTGACAGAGACAATCATAGGAAAACAGAGAGGGAGAGATCGCATCCCCTAAAAATAAATACATCAGTGTCATGGCAAAGCTATTCTGACGTAGCTTGTAAAGAGAGACATCACATTGAATAGGAGGCCAGAAATAATAGTTTTGCAGTAAACTATCACTGACAGCAACTAGTTCAACACTGTGACTAATTGTCATGAATTATGAGATGTACACCAGTTATTGCTTGTACACTCAATAAAAATTGATGTATTTTTATTAATGCATGAAAAGGCATCAATTAACTTTATGAAAAGGAAACTTAAAAAAAATATTCAAATAACTTTTTTTTTTACTTGTGATAAGTGTAGTATGTACAGATATACAGTACAGACCAAAAGTTTGGACACACCTTTTAATTCAATGAGTTTCCTTTATTTTCATGACTATTGACATTATAGATTCAAACTGAAGGCATCAAAACTATGAATAACACATGTGGAAATATGCACTAAACAAAAAAGTGTAAAACAACTTAAAATACCCCTTATATTCTAGTTTCTTCAAAGTAGCAACCTTTTGCTGTGATTACTGCTTTGCACACACTCTGCATTTTCTTGATGAGCTTCAAGAGGTCGTCACCTGGAATGGTTTTCACTTCATAGGTGTTGCCCTGTCAGGTTAATAAGTGGGATTTATTGCCTTATAAATAGTCATGAAAATAAAGAAAACCCATTGAATTAGAAAGGTGTGTCCAAACTTTTGGTCTGTACTGTATATACACAGATAAAACCATCCAGTGTTAAATACTTTTGACATGATGGCTATCTAGTAGTACCATACATACAGAGAAAAATAAATCATATATACTTTGGAAAACGGTATACATGGTTTTCATATTAAATATAAAGGTAGTCAAAAGAGTAGTAGATGGTATTAGCTGTATTTTTAAAAAACGTTGATCAACACAATACAACACAGACAAAAAAACAAGCTGAAAATACTTAGACTGGATAAACTTATCACTTGACCCAAAGTTTTAAGAGATGGGGTCATTTGGACCCCACATGTTTTTTACTCTGTGCGCGGGCTGGCATGGTCGCACTGACCCTGTGTGCGCTTTTACAATATTTTGTATTTATGTGGTTTTAGAAACTGACAGCCTGATGGGACAACCCGCTTCATTTGTCCGACTGCGACATTTGCCATGCTCCTCCTGACTGTAGGAGGTTTAAATCATTTTTAATTTGATTTAAACCTCAAAATCAAATTGAGGTTTAAATCAATAATTTAGGGATATTTTCAAATCCCTAAATTTGAAAATATAGGGATTTTCAAATTTCCCTATATGAAAGTCTTATAATCATTTGAACTGACACCAACCTAGGTTGGAGTCTAAAATAAAATGTTAAACAAAACTGAACAATGTCAAACGCTCACTGAAGAATATAAAAAAATTGAATTGTGTTAAGTACAAAAAAGTGAATTTGGCATTTTGTAAATTATCTCTAAGCATTTGTGGAAGGAAAACATAAGGAACTACTTTGGATTCTGGGAGAAAAGAGAAAAAGCACCATGAATGGTTGATATCCCGGTGCTGAGAAGACAACACTCACAGACAAAACAAATGGATATATTCAGCTTTTTTTCAGTTCTAAGCTATTCAAAAACGTAGATACAGTAGGTACAAAAAACAATCTTCCGTTTCTAACCACTGATATTTTAAAAGGATAATAAGCACCACAGTTCTTGGTTACAGATTGTTTTTAATTTTTTTTTTTAATTGCATCATCCCAGCTCTCGTCAGGGGTGGCGACCCTAAGTGGCGTCTGAGGTCAGTCTGCAGAAGCAGCCTTTGAAGCCCAGGCATTTACCTCTCTCCCTCTCCCTATCACTCTGTGGGGCCTTGAATTGCAAATTGTTTCAAAATACGCATAATGAGCATGGTGGCAAAACGTAGAGGCTCTTTGTATTTCCTTCACTCAGCCTTTAGCACAACTAAATGAGTTAAGATGGGTCTATTGAATTACAAATGATTATTTTACTTACTCCTACCCAGCACATGCATAATGAGAGAGAACAGAAGCCTGAAGAGAGGCTCCAGTGATTGTGATGGCGGGGATTGGGAACCATAGGCATGATCCTCTGCACACAAGCTATTCTGATGATACTACCAGATGTTTATGTTGGGAAAACTGTCAAAGAGTGTAATCTGCGGAAGGAAAAGTTTTAGACATTTTGTTTAAATAGATGTCCCTTTGATTGTTATCGGCTGTGCATACAAATTCTGTCTTTGTTCTTAAATTAGTTAGACAGGTTGTCTCAAGCACCGTGACACATTGTGTAGCGTTCTGTCTTGTAGGAAATCATACAATGACTTAAACAACCTTTCAACGAAGTGGCTGACAGCTTTTTAAAAACAAGATATAATGTAAAATCTATATAAGTCATGGCTTATATTCTGTATTTTTATGCGGTCTGGTAGTGTTGTCTTTCTCATTCAGCACAGTTCAATACCTTAACAGCAACCAGAAATACAAATGTCCAAACTTTTGTTTCATATTTCTATACACACCCAACAGTGTGGAAATAAGTGTCTGAGCATAAAAGGTTCACTATTTTTGTCCATTTTTACAGAGTGAGATACAATCTGAAAAACTGTGACTGAAATGATGATATGGAATACTGTACATAAAAAATACAAGATCATAAATGAATAAAAAGGCTGATTTTAAATAGGAAGGTTGATGAAACCACCACTGATAATACCAACTCAGAAGTTTAATTTTTTTGGTTGACTTGTGTGCAACAAGGCAAGAGAAGACTTCACTGAAGAAGAGCAGCTCAGTAGCTGATGGATAAATAAATCTAACCTCATCCTGATGTGTGTGAGCTTTACTTTCAGGAACGTCATGCAGCGTGGGAACTTTGTTAACAACGAAGCTGAGATGGGATTCAAGCAGTTGCCTGATGAATGATTCACAAAAAGTGACGCAAAGGAGCTCCAGTTCATATGTTTGAAATTGTTTCATTTGCTTCATGCTTGTTTAAAAAAGAAAGTAAATCCCTATTTTAGACCAATTTTATTAAATTTGAGATGTATTTCAATGTTTGCATAGTTCTTTTTTTTATTATTATTATTTTTACATTCAATTCAAATAAATTCACTCAAAATGCATCTGTCACTGGAGTCAATCTTCACAGAAATGTGGATTAAAGTTTAATTAGATTTTGGCTAAGCAGATTAAGCAAACATAATGACCTGCTTAGAGTTTTGTAATCTTCAGAAACATGGCGGTTTGCCCTGGGTACAGTATTTTAAAATATGATCACATTATCAGGGTATTTGAAAAGAGCTGCACCACCACGCACTTTGAAAATCCAGTAACGGATGCATTGACTCCCGAGCTGAACATTTCTTCCTCCCCCGTGGAGACCATTCAGGTAATCACTCATTTACTATGTTTGCAGAATTATTAATAAAGCCACTAAAGATTCGAGGTGAAGGGTCAAACCTCTCTCGCTACAAGCCTGTTGTATCGTCCCCCAGTTTTGTCGGGCTAAAGCAATAACGCCCCGTCGTTATCAATAACTGACTCGACACTCTCTTTGACAGATACACAGTAGACGAGTTGGCTGCACACAATTCTGAGAAGCGATTAAGTCAGTCTTTAAGAGAGTCACAGTGACATCATTGGCGGTTCAAAAGCCTTCTCTAAACCAAAAAGAGCATTAGAATGCATTTCATGCTTGACTCACTGAAAAGTGCAGAGCTGAAATTTACACCTTATTTGATGTCCGTCTCCCTGCTGTTAATTGGTAAAAGGATCCCTGACCCTTTTGATCTCCTCCACAATCCCCTAAATGCCCAAGTCTGCTAAACTGTTCAGCAGGAGATATACCCTGCAGTTGCCCTGCAATGTAAAGACTCTCTCTCACTCCTTCACTGTCCCCTTTGCTTTTAAAAAAAAAAAAAAAAACTCTATCCTTTTCAGTTTTCTTGCCTTTGGTTTACATCCAGGCTGAGGAGAAATAAGAGATGACAGTTGTTACAGATATGCTGGTTTAATTACTTGTCAGCTTATAGCCCATATCTCTGCTGCCCAACGCTGAAGCTTAACTTTTTTTCTAGTAGCTTAAAGCATGACCAGCCTGCAGTGCTTTAGTATTTAACCATAAAACCCAGGAAATCTGAAAGATAAAAAAGCACGAACAGCTTTTCTAATTTTATGGGGGAAGAGTGGGCAGTTTTCTGTCACTGTTGGAACTGGCTTTCTCTCTGTTCCCCTCTGTGCAGCGGTGACAGAAGAAGAGGGGGTAAAAAGAAAGAATCTTGTAGAGAATGAAATTACATCACATGAAGGGGTGCAGTAGGATAAGCAGAATGTTACTTGCAGCTTCTGTGCCAATGTGGAGATTTTTAAGTCTGTTTGCAAATTGATAGATGTGCTCAAGAATGATTTTCCTCTTTTTTATTTTAGTTTTTTTGAGGAGGGTCTGCTCAAACTTTCAAATCCAATAAAGAGCATTTGGGAAGCTCTGCTTATTTTGCAAGGTTTTGGCTGTTTGGCTTTGGCTATTGTACAAATACAATAAATTTATGGTGGCTGCAGGTGTACACAGGACGGCTTAAAAAAATGTAACACCTCATGGAATCCCATATGTGAAGAGCCTTTGACTCGCAGATTATTTGAATCATGCCAGTTGCAGGTCAGCTGTCATTTTATTTTGGAGCCTGAAGTCGTAAAAATCTTTTAAACATGAAACAAACAAATCACAATCACCCTAACCATTGTTTTTCATAGAAGATAGGTCATTATAAACACTTTTCCAAAATAAAATAAGCTTTTGATAAAAACCCTTAACATCGCATCTGCACTTCATTTTAAGGATGCATACAATCTATACAAAGTATTACAAAACAAATTATGTTTTCATGACAGAAGTTTTTTTGGGGGAATTAAGCTAAATTGGATGCATGGCTGCTTAGCGGCTACAAAGTACAGTGAGCACTCCTGCTCTAATGGACAAAATGTGGGTTAGGTCTGTGGAAGTAACAGCTGAACGAAGGAGGCTTTCATCTTATCCAATAAAAAACAATCTCAGAAATGTTTGTTTTTTTTTCCCCAGGGTTTAAAGGCATAATTTAAAAATTAAGAATGAGAGCACAATATAATTCATCATGGTATATGTGTTGAATAAAATCTTCTGAATGGAAAGAAACATCCATACAGTTTGTTCACAACTTCATATTTTATTACTTTAGTGAACGGAATGAACCAAAACAACAAAGAAACAAACAAAACAAAGTACAAAATTCATAGAGTGTACTATAAAAGTTTCACATTCAATGACTTTTCCTCATTCTTGCATATATATATATATATATATATATATATATATATATATATATATATATATATATATATATATATATATATATATATATATATATATATATATGTGTGTGTGTGTGTGTGTGTGTGTATAGTTGTAATTTAAATC
This sequence comes from Xiphophorus maculatus, assembly GCF_002775205.1. Classification (NCBI taxonomy): domain Eukaryota; kingdom Metazoa; phylum Chordata; class Actinopteri; order Cyprinodontiformes; family Poeciliidae; genus Xiphophorus; species Xiphophorus maculatus. Next base: position 22,101,738 of record NC_036445.1, read on the forward strand.
AAGACTAGTTTAATATAAACACAGAGCATTAGTAAATCAAATACTTAAAATTTAAGACTGAGTTCTGTCAGTGATCATATTTTATAAAGAATGGAATTGAAATTAACACAAAGGAACGTGCTAAATGGGTCATATTTCTAAGAAAAACTCATTTGTATGTGGTAATTCCCATTCCACAAGACCTCGTCACACCTTCATCCAACAAACACTCCTGTCACACTGTATGTATTATGCTGTCACATAAAACTGTACCGTCGTATTGCTCTCATGTCTCAGTGGACCGTCTTCATGCCGTAGCAACTTCAGTGTTAGCCCACAAATCGTGTTGATGATCACCCTGCAGTGCGGAGCGGTACGTTTTCATACAAAGTAATGGCAGTATTTTATAATCATCATTTCAATCGCTTTTAGAATGGGCCATAAAGTAAAACCGTTAGCAATTCTCTTCCGGACCCTCCACCCAGTGATGAACAGCCGAGACCCTCTGGCTGCTGACTCTATTTACAACCTCACATAATTCCATTGTGACAGAACTATCATAGTAAATACACTTAGCCTACTGATGCATACCCCAATAGTAAATGAAAGCAAGATGAGATAGAGGTCACATGACTGCAGCAACACCTTTTAAAACGCTTAATGTGTCTTTGCTGATGTCCAAAGCATGTAGGTTATTACCATAATTGTATAAAAACTAATTAATGGATAATTTGAATTATAAGATGCTTCACTCTCACAGTCTGTGCCTTTGACCTTCGCAAATGTGATCATTTCTCATGCATGGTCCCGTTGTAAACCAATGACGTTTGTCATCGGTATCTTGTATAGTTAAATGTGTTTTTAAAGCTGAATTATTCATGAAACTGAAATGTGAAATCTCCAAAAAGCTGTTGCTTTATTTTCATGTTAGAAATAAATCAAGAAATTACCTTAAATTGAGCTGATATTTGCTAGTATTAGTTGGATGAAATTATTATACAGTCTGCCATAAAGGAACAGCTGCAGTAATCTAAACATTTTCTAAAAACATTGTGTTGCAGTTTTATTGATATCACTATTACCAACAAAACAACCATATCAAATCAAACATTTCAATGGTATTTTTTTTTCTTTTAGAAAGTGAGTAAATGTGGAGAAAAGCAATGTGCTAACGCTCGAAGCAAAGATATCCCATTTAGACATCGTTCTAACAGTTATTAACAGTATTGATTTATGTTTGAGTGATTGGAAGCCAGAGGAGGGAGATGAAGTCAACCATCATGACCTCTCGCCTGGGGACGGAAACCGCCTGACACAGATCACACCTGTCTCACGTGTGAAACTGCTCCTGCAGGTGACATCTTAGATCATGGGATATGGAATACAGAGTGATAACGCTCACTGTATGATATGGACCCGGTATTTACATTGTCTCCCCTTAAAAACATGGTGCTCTTTCTAAAAGATATGCCTACCATCTGTGAATTGACAAACATATTGAAGAATAGGAATGCTATCTTACATTTTTACAGGAAATCTGAATTTGCCTAAGTGGTGATTGTTGTTTTCTGTGTTGTGTGTGTGGGTGTGTGTGTGTGTGTGTGTGTGGGTGTGTGTGTGTGTGTGGGTGTGTGTGTGTGTGCGTGTGTGTGCGTGTGTGTGTGTGTGTGTCATTCACATATACACTGACTTGCAAAAGGATTCATGCTTCTTGAACTTTTTCACAGTGGGACCACAAATGTTAATTTATCTTTTTGATTTCTCTTACCTTCACCAACACAAACAACAACAAACAACAAAATATTTGTGATGACAAATGGAAAGACTTTCATGGACTTCTAAATGTTTTAAAAGTGAACATTTGAAATGTTTGGCATGTAGTTACAGAATTACATTTTGCTGCAGTTGCAACTGAATATCGTTTTGGGGTGAGTCCTTATCAGCTCTGCACATCTAGAGACTGAAATTGTGAAATTAATTTCAAACAGCTCAAGCTCAGTGACACTGGACAGAAATTGCATACGTAAAACAATTTACGTATAAATTTTCTGTGGGTCATTCACTCATGATTCATACAGATGTAACTATATGTTTCATATTATTGCCAATCTGTGCCTCCAAGCTAATCTGGTAAAAGCCAGCCCCTTGTTCTACACAATTTGCTTTGTGATTTTTTTTAGCTGAGTTGCACAGGAAGGCAATGCCCAGACTACCTCAACCCCAGTTCTAAGTCATTTGGAGCCTACAGCAGTTTTTCTTCTAACATAGTCCACCATTTAGTCCAATCAATCTTCACATTAAATCTGACTAGCTTTCCTGATCCCGCTGAAGAAAAGCAGCACCATTATGGTTTGCCATAGGGATGGTGTGTTCAGGTTTATGTGGTGTGCTCCATAGTTTTGGTCTTCATGCTTTGTTTACTACTGTTCTCTAGAAAACCTCCAAGTCATTTTACAGAAGAGTTGTATCACATAAAATTTCAGTAAATTACATTGTGGGTGTAAGTCTCTCAAGTGTTGATCTACTTAAAAAGGTTGCCGAATAAATTGTTATTCAAATGTTGCATTTTGTTCATGTACTTTTAAATGTAGATGTTGTATTTCTTTTTAATTTTCCATATTATTTTATTGTTTTGTTGTCTACTCTGTGATGTTTTATCTTTTAACACTGTGTTTGTGAGTCACTATCAATTTTTTATTTTTTTTTTCTGGGAAAGGTGATATATTAATAACACTTACTTACTTGTTCTTGTTTCTGCAACATAGTACAATTCATTATCTTTCTTGGCACTTTCTCCATCATGTCTTTATATCCTGGTTATTCACTGGAGGAGCTTAGCATCCCAAATCTGTTCTTAATTATTTCTTTAACATTCCTCAGAACCTCCCCCAGATTTGTAGTCCTAGCTACCCAAAATATGTGCTGCCAACTAACCTCCCACCATTCCCCACAAGTCATCTTTCCTCTGTCCTTCTAAAAGAAGAAAAGATGACTTCGTTCAGAAGCGGAACTAAGCTTCTGTTAGAGATGATAAAACTTTAGTGCTGCGTGTCATTAGGTTATTACGAGCTTCTGCAGTAATTGTACTAAATATATGTTATCATGCAAGTAAATAAACAGACCTCCAATTTCTAAAAAGAAGATTTAAAGCCTCACTTGTGTGTTGCCATCAGCAAGTAACTCAACAAAAGCTAAGGTAAAAGAGTTGAAGGCCAAACAAAAAATGGTTTGATCTGTTTAATTAAATTCATGCTTTTAACTTTTTACTTGGTTTTCTTTTGCTGAACTCAATTTGCTGCAGCAATGACATGAACTTGGGTCATGTTCCTTTGAATTTTTGTTAGGATTTCAGGAAGCACTGTATGGCTTCCACAAGCTATTGCACTTATTCATAATAATGATTTGGAAAAAAAAAAAAAATCTTTTGAAAAATTAAACCCAAGCAAAAAAACGATCGGCGGTCAAAAGGTTAGGCTTTTGATCCACACAGAAAGATGGTTTGAGGAGAGAAAAAAATAAATATTGCTAAATGAATACATGTTTGCATTCAGCCTTACCTTTTTGCTGAGCACACACCCTTTGAAGTCTTGTTTGTTCGGAAACACTCCCATCTCATTGAGCCCAGGAAATTCCCCTTCGTACCATTGGCCAGATTAGAGGTAGTAATCCAAACTAACCCCAGAAATTCAAAGAACAGACTAAGAACTAATATTTGAGCTCATGTCTCACAAGTGAGCCTATTGTTAGTTTGTGACTCATAAAACACTGGCTGTCATCTTAGATCTGGGTTTGATAGATTGAGCGATTTAAGTATAACTGCTGATCTTTTACAAACAGAGCAAACACTCCTCAACAGAATTCTCATGTAAATGCCCGACATGGCTGTGGCTGTATGTGCTGGCTAACTGGGATGCCTGAAGAATGGCTTGGTGTTTGTGCATTTATCTCTAAAATAACAAAGAACATGTATAATTAGTATATGGTGACATTGATCATCCTCCAGATGTGTGTATCTAAAAATGACTGGCCCAAGTTTCATTTGGAGATACAGCGCTTTGCAAAAAATATTCATCTGCCTTGACATTTCACTTTGTCATGTTATAACCACTAACTGCAATGTGTCTTGTCACTATTGTACATGACAAATCACAAGAGCATTGTGCATGATTGATATAAAGTAAAAAAAATATATATAATTATGGGCTGGATTAAAAAAAAAATACAGCTTTTTCTTAAGTTCTCAAAAGGAAGCAACATCAGAAAGATGTGAAAATCTTCATAGCATGGTTAGGTTGTGGAACATTATCCAAAGCACTAATCATCTAAAAGAGCACTGTTTTATCTATCATCTGGTAATGTAAAGAGTAAGGCATAACTATACGGCTGTCCACCTCAACTGACTGCATGGCGACTGAAAGTTCAAGCATTTTTTGTAGGGTTTGTTGTTTGAAAATGCCAGTGCATGAATTCAGTTAAAAAGAGAAACTGAACTTACTTGAACCAGTGGCAGAGATTCACCTTGCAATAAAAAAAGTAGACAGAATTTCAATACAATGGTTTACACTAATGGCCCAAAGTTCAAACTTAAATCCAAGTGAGATTGTTCACATCCATCCATCCATTTTTTGTCTTCAAAAGAAAGAGGATCAACAAAGAATTCAGTTTCCAGATGTCTCAATCTGTCCATATCCTCAAGGGTCTTGATTGTTCTGAATACACCACACTTTTCAGATGTTTATTTGTAGGATACATAAAACCACATGTTCTCTTCCTTCCACTTTACAATTATGATCTGCTTTGTGTTTGTCTATCACAAATATTCCTGATAAAATACATGGAAGTTTGTAAAATGATCATCTATGGAAAAAAAGTCCAGTCAGTACTTTTCCAAGGCACTGTAAGAAAGCAGATAGGCAACCCCCAGTATAATGGAGCACACAGCAGATGAATCCAGATCCTTTCTCAGCCCACTGCTGTCAGTAGAGGCCATGATGGATGAAAGCACTATGGTGGGCCTTGCTGTTTATTTAGACCTCTTGTTTCTGACACAGATCCCACAAAAAATAAAAATTTAAAATAGAGCTTTAGTGTCCCAGCATTAAAAGACAACCTTACCAGACAACAATCTGCCACTCGGGGCTTTCGCCCTCCCTTCCCTTCCTAATCCAACAGAAAAGCCTGATTGTTCTCTATTGTGGAAGTCGGGGCTGAGACTGTTCAGGACCAGCAGCGAGAAGCAGCCGACTGTGGCAGGCTTTCCAGTACATTAGGAGTATATGAAAGAGCGACTGACCGGGCTCAGATTGATACGGCTGTGTCTGCACAGGACAACATATGGGAAAGCAGTAATCCACTCTCTGTGCTGGAACTGGGGGTATTTGTCTTGGGGATTTGAGTATATGAGAGACAAATATGAATGGCTGTGAAGTCCTGGAAATGTTGCTGACAGCTGCAAGCACTTTGTTGATGTTTTCCATAATAAATAATTGTTTCATGGACATCATAACCTCTTTTAAAATCTTTGCTGGCAAAAGCAAACTGTTCTGGTGCCTTTGATTTGTATGTGGCATACATGTAAAACATAGCTTGTGTCCTGTATCACTCCTCTTCTCAAATGCATCTTTCAGTGTTTTTCCCACACCATCTCAGGCTCTTCCTGTTGTGACTCTTTCCAAGCATATGTTTGATGTGAATTGATTTATTCTCTTCTAAAATCTAGCATCAAGCACAAAAATAAATATACGTATTCAAGATCAGCACCGTGTTCAAAGCAACTTAACATGAGATGCCATGCTTTAAGATATCTTGTTGGTGTCTGTTCTGTTTTGACTCCAAAATCACAAATGTGTCGCAGTAAGATGGAAAGACAGACAATTCTCTCAGCATAGAAATAAATAAATGAATGGAATGTGACACATCACTGAATGTTGAAAATGCTTCAAAGATGTTTCTCCATTGAAAAAGGTTTTGTTGACAAGCTCGGAATAAATGATCGGAAATGGAGCCTGGCAAAAAATACGATTAACCAAATATGATCATGAATATTCAAACAGGCAGATTTGACTCAAAATCTGCTTTCATGGTGAAGAATGCATTCATTTCTCTTCCATTTATTAATTTCAAATCCTATTTGCGGTAAATGAATGGAGGTGAGCTTCATTTTGTATTTTGTCAAATGCGATCAAATTAAACTGGAAGCAGATCGAATTATGTGCATTTTTGGGATGCTCTTTCTTTTTCTTTTCTTTTTTTTTTTTTTTCAAAAGTGGTGTCCTGGTTTTAAATCCCTAAGTCTCAAGTGGGCACATCACAAAACCAACACAGTTTGGCAGCAAGGCTGGCAGTCTTTGCTTGTATGAGGCCCAGAATTTAATGAGCATGAATAATGAATACTACTCAACATGCTGGTGACGGAGCAGGCTGCCAGTTATTAGGTCAATGAAGGCCTTGTTTAGCAGGACACACTCACTGTCTCACTGAATGACAGATTCCCTTGATCCGTGGAGACTAAATACTGGAAAATAACATTTCTAATGTGGAAAATCAGCAAATGCTGATGGAAGCACCATTTTAAATTTGAGCTTAAAACAGTTTCCATCATGGTTGTTCAGATGCTACTCTCTCTTTGATCAGTATGGTAAACCTAAACATTTGATTTTTTTTATCTGCATACAGGTACAAGAGTAAATAAATAATAAACAGCTGCATAGCTATCAATGTACCTGTTTGTCTATCCATCCACCCATCTATCTATCCACTTATACTTACCTGGGTAACAGGTTTACATATTCATCTCCCTACTGTGATGCTTAAACTCATTCTAGGATATTTCATAATATTCCTAGACAAGTAAGGTCTGGTCCATCCTAAATGTTTTGTGTCTGCCACAAATTAACGTTTCCACTATGAGCTTCATCCACATGACAAAGCTACAATATGTACCCTACCTCTAAGGCCAACTCCACTTGTTACTTTGGTCATGATTCATATCCTACAACCACAGTTGGGTCCAAATATAGATGGATTGGTAAACTGAGAGTTTCACTTCTGGTCTCAGCTCTTTCATTTCCTTGAGAGATGGCTATGAAGATCCCACCAGAATCATTACATGTGCAAAAAGCGAAGATGAGACGCTGAGGTCCTCAATGCAGACGTCTTCCTGATCATGACTACATTATGGGATCCTCTTCAGCTTTAGTTTTGGGTGTACAAGTAGTTGATAGCTCCTCAAACCAACCCAGGTAGACCACACTTCTGCACTGCTTGGACACAATGTCTACGGGCTCGGGGAAGGTTGGGCCAAACTTCTTAGGCATCACTTTTTTTTTTTTTTTGATGAAGAAAGTGTAACTTGCACATGTTTATTCACATTATCACATGATATATTTTTAGCTTAATCCATTACCCATATGTTATTTTAATGACAATTGTACCATGAGAACTGTAAAATGCACACTGTGTGGAAAAAAAAAAAAAAAAAAAAACACTAACAAATTCCAATACTCCAATACAGGGAGTTCCTTTTCTGGCCCTCCAGCTATAGTGCAAATGCATTAGATTCTATGCTACTTGCCAAGGATTTAAAGGATAAAATGGGTGAGCAATAGCAACAGCAGAGAGGGAGAGTACCCAGCAAGAGTCACAGCATGCAGATCAAAAGATCTAAATCAGTCAATCAAAACAGCTGTCATATCAACCAGCATAGCATTGAACAATCTGATGATTAATTATTGACTATATCCGTCTTTGTTGCTTTTTCACACCTTCTCTCTGTCTGTCTGTCTCAGTGGCCCTCTCTCCTCCCCCACCTCTTTCCCCCTCACAAAGATTAGACACAGGCTCCAACATGAAAGCTGCCGACCTGTGTTTGGGTCTGTCACAGGTGATTTTGCTGCCGGTGCCACGGCTCCTCCTTTCAACAGGATATTCTCTCTCTCTCTCTCTCTCTCTCTGGTGTCTTCATGTCCCCTGCATCCCCAATTCACTGTTGCTATGGCACCTGCCAGGTCGCCACAGGGACCTTCGTATCTCCACTCATCCTCTGGTTCAACCGGAGTGTCGATTCGATCCAACCCGACTTCATGTCAGAGAAAACCGGGAGTAAGACCCCTCGCTGTTAAACACTCCAGAAGTTAACTGGGGTCTCTCTTTCTCTCCTTTCTACTTCTCTCTTTTACTGAACCAAAAGACACTTTCGTTTTTGACTGTGAAAGTTGAAATAGATTTTTTTTCTACTTTTACCACCAATATGTTGTAGGAATAAAATATCAGTTTGTGTTATTTTTTTCTCTTATCTATTTTACACTCGCAAACTGTTATTTCATAACCCCAAATAGATAGTGTAAGAGTTTGAGTTGAGATTTGGGTCATCAGTGAGAATCAGTTGCCAAAGCAAAATTGTACCATCTTCAAACAACTCATAAATAGTGTCCTGAAAATTATCTTCTAGTAACAAACACATTGAATATGAATCATTTCCTAGTGCCAGAGTCAGCATGATTAAGCTGGTGTAGAAATAAAGAAATACATTTTGGTGAAGGGCTTGAAAGTACCTCTCCACTTCTATATGCGCAAGCTGCTTGGACTTGTGGACAACCATCCAACAGCATTTGTCCCGTTTTTTTTTTTACTCAGTTGAGTAAAGATCTAGAGCTTTCACTGCAGCCTCATAGGAGGCAACCAAGCACTGGTTTCTGTCTATAGAGAAGAGAAGAAACGCAACAGCAGGTCAATTTTACACCATAATATCAAAGTAGTTTTTGTCTACAATTTGCCTTTAGAAAAAAATCGCCCACACTGGAAAAACAGCAGCACCTCTCCTCGGTGGACATCTTTAAAACAAACGTTATAGTTGTTTCCTTCATCTTGGTGCCAACCTCTTTCTGAGTTTTTTTATTGTCTCTGCTGGCATGAAGAGGAAGTACAGGCATAAAAATTCAGGCTGCACTCAGACAAGAGAAGAGACACCTTGCGATCTGGAGACGTACAAGAAAACAACTTCACTCTATTTCTTCCATGAAAGTCATCATATGTTTCTGCAAACAAACACCCAATGCAAATGTTATGACACGTTTGAGATATTATAGAAGTCCATTTTGATCTAGCTCGGTTCCAGGACAAACTAACTGAAATTGAAACCAGTGATGATGTCAGGAGAATCAATGGAACTGCAATCGAAATTTTTGAAATGCTTCTTTAGGCTTCAGTCATAGAAAGTAAAACATTTGAAGAAATACTTCTTTAGACACTTCTAATGGTATTAATGTAGGTGTAAATGCACTACTCCTGAAAGGTAATTTAAATTAAAAAAAGACATTCAATAAAGACACTTATGGAACAACAGTTTGCAGAAATATAGTATAAATTTGTGGTTTTAACAACTCCATCAGATTGTACTGATCGGCTTGGTAAATGCTGTAATAAAATCTGTTAATGTAAATATTTTTTCTTCTCAGTTTTTTAGTGACTTTAATTTGAACTCTGAGTTGATTTTATTTATTATCTTTCACCTTTGGGGCACATATTCAAAATGGGATGCATTTGCTTTGAGAAAATGCATGATTATTCTTTTTTTGTTGAGAAACTGAAAATCTATTTCACTGCTTTAACACTTAAGTGTTTTTGAATCCTTGTAGCTATGTAAAGTTGTTGCCTATTTGGATTTTATTAGTTGTAAAGATGTCCTTTCTGAACAGGTATTGTTCATTATTCTAAAATGTCAAATACAGCCTCCTGAACTCAGTAATTTTGCCCCCTTTCATCCAAGATAACAAACTAACGGGAAAACATTTTTTAGATCCACATACATCTGCCAAAATTCAGTTTTAAAATTAAAATCCACCTGTATTTTCATTGGCAGGGTATTTTTGTTCCTATTTCAGCAGAGGGTTGTAAATTCTAGAAGAGCTTTTATAAAACTTAAATGTTCTCTATTAAAATTGGGCTGTTCAGGTATTATTTTGTTTCACTTTACTCTTTGAAAGGCTGCCCTGTCATTCACAATCAGATGACATCTTGTCACATACCAAGTACTGAGGGCCCCAGTGGATTCACATTCCATTCAGGTAGCAGCCCTTTTCCTGTCTTAGGCCATATGTTTCTGCTATTTCTGCCAGTAAAATCACATTCGCAACAACCACCGATGGTTGTTTACAGAAGTTAAAGCTCCTTTGATACATCCCTGCTTATGTTTGCATGGTTTTTGGCCCCATAGATAATACATGAGTTTGCTTGCTGGTTTTTTTTTTTTTTTTCCTCTCTCTCCCTAACGAAGGGGAGATGCTGCCATATGCATGAAAGAATAAACGAAGACCCAAACTGACAGCACCATCTGCCTAACACAGTTGACGTCAGAAGAATGGCCCCCACTCAACATTTTGCCCGACTCTCAGGAGGATGCCACATTGTCATCAGTGCTAATACTAAATATTAATAATATGTTGACCCCAAAGTGTTTGGAAATCACTGATGCAGACACATATTGCCCTTCTGAATGGCATATGCAGATGTCAGGTGAACACCACTGGACTGCACTGCTCGGTGTGTGCACACGTGAGTGTGATGCAGTGCTGTGGTGTTTTCCAGCAGCTCTGAGACCAGACAACTTCCACTTGGGCTGTCATGAATAATACATTATTCCAGATATCCTCGTAGCTCCTCCCTCTCTGTCTCTTTTAGATGCACTCTTTCACACCTCACCATCGGACTCTGAACTTAGAAGGCTTCAGTAAACCAAGAGCTGCTTTCAGTGGAAATACATTTAGCTGCGTTCGACACAAACAAGCTGGCCAAAGTGAAAACGCTGCAGTAACAGAGCCCTTCCAGACATTTTAATAAACAACTTCTGACATATTCCTTACCCAAAAAGTTTGCTTTCTGTACAGAAAGCATAAAACAATGGATCCACCTTTAATAGTGCACATGCAAACTGTATTTTTATTTAAATATATCTCTTCAATGTAATTTTAAAGCAGATGCCTTTTTGCAAATAAAGTTCACTCCTGTGGTTTCCATAAGCAGCTTGCCGTTAAAAATGCCCATGCTCTTCAACACGTGGAGATCAGGAAAAGCATATCCTCAACTATTCCTGATGGATTTCTCAGACCTAACGTACAGTAACTCTCCAGACACTGGATGCTTTTCACCTTGGCATCTGCTCTGATCGCCTCTGTTTGCCTCCCATACATCTTTATTAGTTGGTAACTGATGGGGACACTGCGGGATGTCACTTGATGAGAGGCACCGTGTCAGTGAGACTGATTTATTCCCAGCTTCAGTGCCAGCCGACCCAGTCCAACCCACTGAGCTGCTCCGGAACCTCCACGCTCAGAGACCCCAAACTCTTGGACAGCTCTGCTTACAATCAGAATAGGACTCATCCCATCAATAGGTAGTAACTTCATGTGTGAAACATGGCACTTGGATCATTTCATGGATACATGACTGAATCTTGCCACAGATGTAAGTTGATGGTGTATTGTCTGATTTTTCATGCTGTTGGCATGAAGAAGTTTCTGCTGACATCATGAGCTATAGCTGCATAAGCAACTTATCACTTCTGGTTTAATCCGTAGAACTAAGGTCAGTGCTCAAGAACCAACATGTGATCAAAATAACCAAAAAACGAGGGCAATAGGTAGTGATAATGTGTAGAAGACAGCTTGGTTTATAGCTGAGATCAGGCTGTTTAAACTATTGAGTATTATACTACTAAGTAATATAATAAGTCAGTCTGGGAGCAATGCCATAGATTACTAATTCTTAACTGTAAGAATTGTGCATACAATAAAATAAGACACTACACAAGTTTCAGACAGTATTAGTAAGAAACACACTAAGACAAGCAATTAAAAAAGATAAAACAAGTAACAAAAACAAAATATTGCAAGCTAACAAATCACACCACATGATTGATTTTTTTGTTTTTAAGTTATTTGGAATTCTTCAAAATTATGTTTATTGGGATTTTTTTATATGTTGTTGCATTTCATTTTCCAACTATTTGGTTAAATATTTAACCATTTAGTTGGCTAAATATCGTTTTGGGTTTTTTTTGTATTATTTTAACCCAGAAAATGTGTCTGTTGTTTTTTGACATAAACATTTTTGAACTTTCTTAAACACACAAAATTACTATAATTCTGGGGCATATTTCATCCCACAATGAGCCTCAAACTTAGAACATTTAGTTTATTTTTGCAATATAGACAAACAAGTGTATTTTATTGCTTATTCATTGTTTGTTGCTTTTGCATTTAGTTCTTCACATAAGTTACAAATATCATACAAGTATGCAAATGTCCAAGTTGGCTGTTTGTCACTGCAAACAACCTATAAGCAGCCTGGTTAATGTAACCTTTTTAGGCTTCTAGGCAGTCCTCCGATTAACTGCTGCGACTCAAGAGGCTGAGATGCATTTGTTGGCACACAGCGGTGGCAGGCACAAACGCATGGACGGGTGTCAGCTTTTAATTGTAACTGTCTTGCAGAATGGGTGTTGTTTTAATATCCTGTATAGATTTTTATGTAATACACTTACTTGTGCAAGGCAGCCTCAAGCAAGAATCAATTCAGCCCAAAGGATCCTGTCCTCCTCCCCTTTTGTTAAAAGCCAATCTTGTTTTAATGATGCATGAAGAAATATTCAAGCATTGACATTTTGCTGTCAGGTTTCTTTAGAAAAATCAATTAAGATAATACAGCTTTGACCCAGTTATCCAGTTAATGCTTATTAGGGATGTAATATGATTTACTGTCAGTATTTATAATTCTTTGCATCTCATCCCATTAGCCCTGTGACTGTTTCATAGAGTGCTGTACAATGGTCATTTCTAGGAAACTACAGTTGCTGGGAGCAGATAAAGTGGAGTGGAAAGGAGTAATGACATTGATTGGGATTGGTGGGCAGGTTAAATGCGAGCCCCTGAGGCATTCTCTTTCTCTTAAGCTTTCACACTGTCTTTCTCTCCGTGTCTTTTTCTCTTAAGCTAACCACAAAATGATGGACTATGAGACTACAGCTACAAAGTGACACATTTATTAGGGTCCATGAAACCCACCTGGTAGTTATTAAAATTTACATGAGTTATCAATGTTGGCTACCTTTTATACCAATATATTTAACTGAGGAAGAGCACTCGATGGATTTTGCCTTTCCAAACATTCCTGACTTTCAATGCAGGGTAATAAAAAGCGACTGCAGCCCAGCTGTGTCGTTGGATAGTCTGATTAAGAATTTTTGGGATCTCATCAGATCTCAGTATCAAGATTTGAATGGCAACGGTGATATATTCTGTGTTAGATTTTTCTTTAATTAAGGTAAAAAGTATATGAAGGTGACATCTTAAAAAATAAATAAGTCAAACTGTTACCGCATGTTGGAGCCCACAGTGAGACGCACAATATTCTTTTAAGTCAGTCTCCAAAAACAACAAAACACACAAATTCATATTCAATAAATTGGAATTTTTTTTAAAAGGTTATTTATTTCAGTAACTCTGTTTATGACATTAAATACTTTATAGATTAATTACATGCAGACGAATATTTCCAAACTTTTATTTCTGTTCGTAATGACAAATTTATGTTTATAGCAAATGAAAACATGCCACTGAAGCAGAAACACGTGACTTTTATTAAAAAATATATTTGTTTTACATATTTGTTAATCTGTCACCATGTTGTCACAATATGGTATGAGACAGATATAAAAAAAAATAACTCCTCTGACTTGTCCTGATCTGTTGTCATCTGAACAAATTGGTTGTTGACAACAAAGAGGAGGGTTGTCAATCACTTTCATGTACATGCTACTCACAACCTTCCCCTTTCACTCGGCTACGCTACAGGTTCTCCCCATCGGCCTCATGGGAAGAGATGGCGGTTAAATTCTTTTATTTTTTTTAATAGTAACTTGCTTCTCTGATGTTTTGTTTTTTTGTGTGTTTTTTGTTTTTATGAAGTCAAGAATGAGTTGTTAAAGGGATCATATTGGTGTTCCAAAAACGTTCCACCTCTACATCACTTTTTCTGGACACTGGCTCACATTATTGTTTGAATAACCATTTTGCTTTGGATCCTTTCCCCTTCTCTTTAATGTCAAGTATCTTTGTTAACATCTGTTCTTGAACTTCTTTAGATGAATGCAGGATGTGTTGCTTTTTGATATCTTTTTGCCTATGTTTTGGTTAAGTTGTGAAGCGCAGTTGATTCCCTAATATAATTCAGGCTATTTTTGCTCCTATTAAATTTGTCTGTTGATCTGAACTACTCATATTAGACAAAAAAAATCCAAAACACTTTAAGTGGGCTTTGCACATGCAGTGATCTTTAAAAAGTTCAGAGGACTAGGTTATCTGAAAACCAACCCCAAACCAACACCAAAGATATGACTCCAATAGACAGGTTATATTGTACAGATTTTGGTAGTGTGCTTCTGTAGCTCTACTAAAATGGCTGCTGCATTGAGAAAACAAATATTCCTCACTCTGTAAGTACATAGTGTATACGTATCTCATTGTTGTAAAGCCTACACAGCTTTTGCTAATCACTGTGTTTCAGAACCCAGAGAAGCTGTGGCAAACTGTACAAAGGATTTCTGTTGTTTCCATTTAACACAGACAAACTCAATTACAGCACGTACAACCGGGGAATATAAAACTCGGATATTTTTAACCAACCTGTGTGAGTAAACTCTTAACCGTGCTCTGCTTCAGAGAGCATTCCCTGTTGCTTTGTCCTTACTTCTGCATCTATAAGCCAAAACAAGCCCACATCCCTCCCTACCTATCTAAATGGATATCTGCAATCCGCTGACACAAAGGCATCATCTGCGTGTGTGTACAGAGGAGCAGAAGCCACTTTGGATCCTGAATCTCAATGGGCTCATAGTGCCTCCGACGCCCATCTGTTCCAAGCCAGCCAGCAAGCCACTAAGCAGCAAACTTTGATCCCCATGTAGATTTTTTCCAAACCCATTCGGATTTCCCTGCCCCTCAAGGACCATTGTGAGGTTGCCCCCGAGTACAAATTCTAGATTCATTATGAGTGTGGGCGGCAACCTTTCTATTCCCCAAAGCACACATGTATGCAGACAACATATTGCCATTTGGTAGCATTAAAGCCTAAGTCCATTGTTCATTGTTGGTTCATATATCACAAGTATCTGTCTAAGAAGTTGTCTGACAGAGTGCACTGAGAAATACCTGTGGTTCAAATCAGCTAATAAAAATGCAATCAAACTTGACCCTAGCTGTTTTTTCTTTTTAATCTCTTCATGTTGAGGCGTTGGAAAATACATGTTAAAATTACACCAGAATGACTGTTGTGCTGAATAGTGTTGGCTTGACCACTGGTGTTTATTTTGCTGTGTTTATTTTATTGTTGAAAAAAAAAAAAAACAACATTGAATGTGTAATTACAATTTTAAATATGCAGTTTTTTTGTTTACCAGTAATAACAAACCGATGTTAAAAGTATTTGTTTTAATTGTTTCTTCAAGCAAGAATTCAGTAAGCTTTTCTTTTTACACTGTATCAGTTTGTATATTTGCATGTTTTTGTTATTTTTCCAATGAAAAGATGTCTGTACATGAACATGTTGAAAAAAACTGTTATATTGTTTGTAGTTTATAATTTTCGTGTGTTCACAATGAACTTTATGTTGCTGAAGACATTGTAGTTCTTGAGTTAATTTACCTTAAAGTTACCCAATCATAGTTTGTAAAGTTAGGATGGATGAATTGGAGTAAACAAGAAATAAAAACGATAATGTAAAAATAATGTTTCATACTTACTTAATAAGTCTGAATTAATTTAGAGATAATTTTGATTTTGCTAACAATTTACACATATAAGTGCTGTACAACAAAACCAGCATTTTATTTTAACTTAATGTAAAAGTCTATTGAATGTTAAAGCTTGGCAAAACTTTTTATTAATTGTTTTGTTGAATGAAATCGTTAGATTTAACAGAATATGTAAATACAAATCAGTACTGAAAGCAGAAACCAGTTTGCTCAGACAACTTATCAGTTTGAGCTGTTTTCCTTGTTTTGTTTTTTTTTTTTGCACTGAAATTGTTATATTTTTACATCAAATTCCCTTAATGCATTAAGTCTTTAGATGTCAAAATAAACTTTGATTTAAAAGTAGTAGTCTATTTGTCTTTGATTACTTTAAACATTGTTTTTTGTTTCACTGAGTTGTAAAACCCTACTATTTAACAACTTAGCAATGAGTTTCTGTAAAATAAATTGAGGCAATACCAATACTTCAGAGCTGTCCAAATACAGAAATTTATGAAATAAAATGAAAATCACTATTAAAACTTACTGAAAATGCCAATAAACAAAAAACAAATTTGACATTAACTATTATAACTTAAATGACTCGGGGAAACTTACATACATATTTTCTTTTCCTCACTTTAAAATTTAAAATTACACATCCTTTAATTTTTTTAAGTCAACCTAAGACTTAAAGCAAAAACTTTCTCCAAATTTTTTCAGTCAAATTAGCATATGAGCTTCTACAATGTAAGTATAACAATTAAGTAATACAATTCTGTATTATTATTTTTCCCATTCATAACATTTGCTTTGCTGAGATATGAATAAGATGTTTACAAAAACAATTGCTCAAGTGGGTGGCCAAGTACTTTCTTTCAGGCAAACATTAATTTTGAAGCACATTATTATGTGGAAAAACACTGAGTGATATAAAAAAATGTTGCACAGTGACACATTTTTAGAGACATGGCAGCAACATTAGCATTGGTCATTAGTGGCACACACATTCATGTAGTGTCGAATACAGAGGCTCATACGCAGGCCCTATTTGGTTACCTGTGTGACAGGCTTGTTCAGGACACCAGAAACAGCTGTCCTGGCCTGTGTGAGCCGAAATAATTAGGCCTGTCATCTTTGTGCTCTGATTTCCCCTTCAGCCCGCTCCACAAAATGCTAATATTTCGCTTTCATTGTCACATTCACCTTGACACGGATATTGCCTCGGCGCATAACTGGATGAGATGACTCTAAATTTGCATTGTTCGTTCTAATAAATTTGCTTCCTCTGTACCTTATGGCAGGACCCATCAGATAAAGTCTCCCAGAGTGTCATCAATCATGGCCTGGGATGACAGACGGCTTTCGCCTTCATTTGTTACATAGAAGAACATGCTTAATTATTTGTACTGTAATTAGTTGGGAAAATGTCAGGAAATGTCAACGCTCTGTTCACTGTGGAAGGGCTCTGCTTGAAAGCCACAGAGACTGAAGTGTCATTAATGCCACGTAACGAGATGAGGATCGAGGGTGGAGAGGGTGGGGGGGTAGTTTGGGGTCTTAGAATGTAATCATGGAGAGAGTTAGAGGGAGACTCAAATCAGTACTGCTATAGCTAGCATGATGGGCATCTTATTAGCCAAGCAGCCAGCCAGCTGCATTTTAAACCACATCTTGCCCCCCTCCCTCCCCACCACCTCTTTTCTCACACTTGCACGAAATAAAGGCAGCAAGTGGGGAAGAGAAATGAAGTCAAGTAAACAATTCCAGCTTCCCACTTGCTGTCAAACCAGCCATACTTTGCTATGTTATACCGCCTGTCATAAATAGGCACTGTGCAGAGTTGGAAAACAATGGAAAGGTTTCCTGTTCGAGCAGTCTATGCTAAAGCAGAACTTTTAAACTGCAATTAATCACAACCAGTGCAATTGTTATCACTAAGGTAGTTAAAGCAGTATATCTGTCATAGCAGTAATAGCATTTTCTTCTGGAGCAGAACCTGTCATTTGGGTGCTTAATTATACAAAACAATTATTTATGGCAAAATTAGAACATAAAGTCGTTAAATAACCTTCACGGTCTGTTATATCAACGCTAATTATTGCGTTCGGCTTGGAGCAAAATAGTAATTTCATCGGATGTTTGCTTCTGTCACAACTGGACAGTCAGCGCGCGGACAGACGACTTGAACATTTGTCCAAAAAGGGAAGGTAATTTACACTTGTTTGAAAAGAAGGAGAGGGGACGAAAGGGAAAAGAGAATTTGGAATCCCATGAGCAAGATCTTTTGTTTTGGAGGGAAATATGTAGCATTATGACATCCCGCGGGGGTTTCGGTGGCCATTCGTCTTTTCAGGGCCTCGCAGTGGGAGCGTGGCAGAGCAAGCCTCAGCCTGCTACCTTGCCCACCGACAGGCACTGATGGTCATCCAAGAAGCTCCTTAATTAGCCCGCAATCTGGCAACGACCCGTGTTCCTGAGATGTGGCAGCCCTGTTTAAATATGATGCCAGATGCAGTCCCACCTTCAGCATGTCATCTCATTGTCCTAGGAAGCCAGGGGGAGAGAGAGCCTGCACATCCCACCACGCAGCATGTGCTGCGGGATGATGTGCTCATTGTTTTTGTGTTTATTCTGCTTTCCCCTTGTTTCCGTTTTGCTTTATGTCATTCAGCGGCCAATCCTTTTTCCTACTCTGGCACATCCGCAGTGGCCTCCACTTTGAAAGTGATGCTGTTTAGCTTTAAAAATGCACTGAATAAAATGCTAAAAAAAACGTAAACACGCATTTACTATGGCCCCTTAGATCATCTGCGACTGGTTTGGGATTATAAACTTGGTTTAGTGTGATCTATTCATGCAGTTAATGTAGCAATATCAATGGATCTAATCCAGTTTTCTTACACATTACTTTGTAGAGCTTGGCTCTTTTATGGGTGATGCCATGAGCATAAATAATCTAAATCAAATCCAGCCAAGTTTGACCTCCTTAGTCAGACACACTAACACTTGATATTACATCTAAACTGTGATTCAGTATGTAGAGCAAGCACAAGCATTATCCAAAATGGTGTAAACATGTCCCAAGGCCTTCTAAAATTCTTCACTTATAATAGTTTTATTTCAGAACATATAAATGCTGGATATGGTGCAATAAATACAACAACTCTCCATTCAGTTTTCTTTTTTTTTTTTTTTTTGCTTGTGTGCTTACTGTGGGATTTAGGCTGTCACAGCACCAACTTTGTGCCGCTGTGCTTATGGTAAATGTGGATAAGCTCAGAGGACGGAGGGCTTTTTATAGACCCGATAGAACAGCTCTTTCATGGCATGTTTTTTTTCTTGCAGCTCTTTCCTCAAATACAGTGTCATGACTTGAAGTTGACTCAGTCTGCATCGACTTCCCATACCCGAGTTCACGAGTTAGCAGAAAATATCCTTGTGGAGACAGAGTGACAAGAGGAAGAAGAAAAACAAAAGTGCATTGAAATGTTTGAGGCTACATTCCCCAGGGTTTCTGTTTTACTGTTTTTTTGTGTTTAGATTAGAGCAAATTTATATGATAAAAAAATCTGTGCAGTTAAAGTTTTTTATTCTTTTTGGAAGAAAAGCTTGCTTTACGAGTTTGTAATCAAAGCTCCCTAATCGAAACACACCAAAACAGTTACATGGGAAAAACAAACAATCATGTCTTTTCTATTATATTTATAGCTTAAATGAAGATTCAAACTGGTATGGTGCAGCATGATCAACTTGTATAAATAGACATTTTGGCGAATTCACTGTTTCCACTGTGTGGGAGAATTTGAATATTTATTTAAATTATTTCTAACAGGTAATACACAATGGTGTATTTGTTCAATCAAATGTGTACCGATACTAAAACCACAACAGGGTTCTGGAGTTTGACTGTCCACTGCAGGATTTTACAAAGTGCAATAATTTCAGTAATGCACTAAAGAGAATTATACTCAGTGTATTTGAGTTGATTACATTACAAGATCAAGATGATTATGGGGCACCATAGTGCAAGAAGAAATTTTAAGAAATTTTAGTATAAATTTGGATGCATTGAAGTTCCATTTTGACGTGCGCTAGTCCTCCTTAACTGTTTCAATATTTTTTTGAAGTCATACATAATACAATTTACCCCATTTAAAACAGGAAATTGTGTAACAAACATGGAGGAGGAAGACAGAAAAGAAAAATGCAAACAGAATTTTTAAAAACGAATGATCGGTTTCCATACAGCTTCTATGATGATAGGGAATGTGTGGGGGGGCTTGTTCCTTAAACTTTTTGAATGTTGACGTGTGTTTCTTTTTTAAAATATCTCTGCATTTTCATTCAGAACAGAGTCCAACATTCGTTTAATCTCTTAAAGTAAATCTTTTGACACTTTCTTCATTTGATCTGGAAATTTTACTGGTGTGCAGACATTACATCCTGGTGGACACTCGCCAGTAAAATAGAGATCTGACAAAAAGTATGAATTTCAGTTCATTCAAAAAAACAAAACAATTGATTCAGTTTCAATAACCCCTCTGTATTCATCCATGGAACTTTAAGAATAACCTTTCTTTGCATGCGCCTGGATCCATCTATGGATTGATCTTTGTAAATTGCCCATACATCAATGTGTGTCACACAGATTTATCAACGAGGACAAATGGCATCAACTTGCATGCAAACTTTGCATCTTGAAACCTCATTTATTTGTTGCTGCATATGGAGAGACGAGATAATCTAATCAATTTTCAGAGGCAAAAAAAAGGAGATGCAAGAATAAAAGGGAGAGGTGGAGCATCCAAGACAACATTAAGGAATATTGAAAAACATCCAGTTGTCTGAGCAAATGTAAACTGCCAAAGCCTCTTAGAACATGGTAGGTCTTTATTCACTAATACATTATCTTGCATATTTCATACAGGGAGATTACTAAAACAGGCTTGTGTGTCTTTCTGTTGTATGTCTTTATAATTACACCTTGAAGCCATGGCTAAGTCGTGTTTTTTTTTTTTCCTCCGGTTTTTCCTCCATATTCATGAAAAGCAGACTTGTAATTTGATAAAGAGACGCTTGTGTTCTCAACTTCATTCAAATGGCATCATGGTGCTGTATTAAAGTGGGCATCTGTGTTCTCGCGGCATTAATCTCTTCAAGCACATTCCAGCTGCTGTGATGTGCGAGGGGGAGATAAGTCTTAAACAGTCTAAAGCTAAGCAAACCAGACAACTCTATTATTGGCTTCATAATTGCTTAATTAAACTTTTGTCACTAATCATTATGAGGGCAATAGAGCTGTTATACAGGCTTTCTGTCGAGCAGGAGAAAAAAATCAATAAACTATGTTGGGGAGCTGATCCCCCCCCTATTCGCTCTCTCTGTCTCTCTCTCTCTCTTCACTCTTTTTTGTCCTCTGCAAATGAAATTCATTGCTGCCGGTTAGTGATCTGTAGGTCTGGAGCTCGACTGATATGAGCTGCCATCACCATTTGAATTGAGGGGTATTCAGTAGCACATGAATATGAACAAATGGCAAACATAAATCTCTTGCATGAAGTACACCTTCTATCCCTTTATTATGGAACAATTGACCCATCTAAAATGAATTCTAATGCCAGGGAAAGCATTTAGATTTAAATTACACCACGGGTCCCCTGGACCTGAGAGATGACGGCATAAAAAAGATTAATATGCTAATTATTTTCTTCCTCCCCTCTCTTTATTCCTCTTTTCGACATTTGCGTTGGGGTTATTGTGGACCTTGTAAATAAGATGACTGTTTTGTCAAGGAACGACTATGAAGCTCTGTTCCGTAAAGTATACCTTAGATCACCGACATGCATCTAGCTGTGACATTATCTTTATTGTATTTTTATGAGCCTCCAGACTTTTTTTTTATACTCTGATGCACTTTATTACACATATGTTAAGATGCGTGGGTTTGGCATGCAAATATGTTTTGTTTTGCTAGTGACCCGGAGAGTCCATCAAATGCAAGTAGAAGGCAATCTCTCTTCTGTGCGAAATATGGCCACCGTCTCTCCGGTACTGTCACAAGCAACCTGAGATGGCCATTACAAGGTTTGTTCCAAACTTCTGCCAAAGGATCAGAGTGAAATTGTGTTGCGTTTTATGTCCTTTAATTGGCCTGGCTTTGAAAAAACAACTTTTAGCTTTGAATGTGTTGCCATAGGCAGCCAGTTGGCAGGAGTGCAATGGGGGCAAAAAGCCTCATTTTATAATTTGTAGGCACTTTAAAGTTGACGAAAGCCCTCTGATCACTTGAAAAGTGTCCAAAACGTAACAAGAGTTGGGGGTTTTACCAGGAGAATAATCAAGAAAAGCTTTTGTGTGAATCTTTTCTTGATTTTTTTTTTCTTCCCCTCCCTCAATATCACAAGAGTAACAGGCAATACAGAAGTTAAGAATGCCAGCTTCTTCAAAAATGGGAAAATAGGGGAAAAAAATAAACATGTGCTATAAATTGGCATTTTTACCTTGATTTATTATTTTACACAGCGTGAGGATTACTGTTCAACTGGGTTGAAATGTGATTGTGTGGAACATTATAAAACACAACATTTGTCAACATTTGTCAGATTGATTTGGCTGATGCGTGGGTTATTTATGTCTGATGATTCTAGCTTGAATTGTGACAGAAAGGAACCAGTTGGGAGGAGCCTGTCATGCACATAATGAATTTAGTACATTTTGCCCAGTTCCAGTTATGTGTGAAAAGTTACGCACGTTGTCTAAAAGTACATGTAACTAGATAATAATTAATTTATAAATGGCAAACAATTAAAAATGCCTACCGTTAATACTTTTCAGGGTCAAAACGGACGTCTGAAATGTACTTCCACTGTAGTTTTGTTCTGCTATGATTTATTCACCCAAAGCTGTTCTGTTCTATAGTGACAACTACAGTTCAAAATGAGAACTGCAGTGAGTTGGTTTGTAGTGGCACTGTGCTACAAAAGGTCACAGAGTTAAATTTAATGGGCCAACATAAAACCGTAGCGTTCAGTCCAAAATGTTATTATAGGAGGATCATGACACACTTCATCAATGTTTGAGAGTCTTTTTTCATACCTCAGAACTTTTTGTCAAGTCATGTTACCAAACTGGCTAATAAGACTGCTCACCAGCCCTCCATTTTCAATTTGTTTTTCTAAAAGTATTTTGAGTATGTAGTAAAAAGAGACAGAGACATACAAGATAATCTGCTACCACCGTAAGAATGCCATATCTCAAGGCTTTTCAAAGTGTTGGGCATGCCAGAGGACACATCTTTTTTTTTTTTTTCACAAGATGAGAAAACTAATTTATTACTAGTGAAAAACTTGATTATGAATTTAAACTAGGGATGTATGGTTGGAGTTCTGAAACATTACTATTTGATTTCATAACTGCTGATTGCTAGTTGCACATTCTGCTGACCTTATTTACTGTTCATGTTTTTTTTTTAGATCCTGCAACAAGTGCTAACAAGTGGTGAGCTACACGACTATGTAATTTAATTTCCTCCTTTTTGTACCACTGGAACTTGGCTACATTCTGTTCCCATTTTGGATAAATATTGTTTGTTTGTTATTGCCAAAAACTTAACCATATGTAGAAAAACTGAACTAGAATAATTTTGTCTGTATTTAATAATTTGATGTACATTTATTAGTTTATTTCTTCAATATATTTTTTTGCCATTTAAATCAAGTGACTCAGCACAATTTCTTGCAAAAAATCAGTCTTCAGTCATACATCCTATTGCAATAACTTAGTCCAAAAATAATTACTTTTATTTTTAGCGTTACACTGGGTGGAAAAAAAATGGATAAGTATTTAGTACCTAAAGAAACAGTGAGTACGCAGATAATCTGGGCCAAACAAAATAATAATCATGAAGGAATTATGGCCATGATCATTTACAGTTGGGATTTTGATGGTTGGATCTGAAGATACTCCACTGTCACAGTATTATGTTGTGCAATTCAATAAAGTAATTAAATCCAAGCATTATAATATTTATACTAGTTACACTCAGATTATTTTAAGTTTATGAAACTTTCAGGATACTTTTATTTACAACGCATTACATGCATTTTAAGCCATAGAGCCTCCTTACAATTACACAAGAAAATAAAATACATATTCAATTCAAGCTTAGACCAGAAAAAAATCATAAGTTTCCTCAAAATAAAAAAAAACGTTGAGAGTACTACATTTTTGTAAATAAAATCTTCTGTATTGTATCATAGTAACTGCATTACTGAAAAGTCGGTTTTGTAAAAGTTTTTCTTTTTTATTTAATTTATTTTGCTTTGTTTTGCTGTTTTTCTCCAAAATAGTAATGTTCAAAAATTGCAAGGATATTTTAATGACTTTTCTTAGAAGCATTAATTACTGTATTACAAGGTTTATGGGAATGTTGGCATATATTTTCTTTATATAAAGAGTAGAAAAGTTAAATTTGGTGAGTCTAAACACTCAAAAACTTTTGTCATTTAATGCATCTCAGCTGACAGCGAGACACTTTGTTAATGAATTGCTTCGAAGGCGTCAGAAGACAGACTTAATTACAGAGAACACAGTTCTTGCATTATTATTCCATATATCCCCAGCTGAATACAATTCTGCAGCTAGATAAACAAATTTCATGGCAGCCTTTATGGCACCACTTTCTGGCCAACCATTGATACCAGTGTTTATTCGCTGCGTGAAGCGTGGCAGGCATGAAAATGTGGCATTAAAAGTGGAATCCTTCATTTTCATCTCATTAAAAAAAAAGTAGGCAGAATGCAAATACATAGTTGTGCAGATGTACGATACTTACAAGCCTTCTACAGCCGTCACAATGGATGATTATGTGGTTAAGTGAACAAATGTGGAAAAGAGAGAAGTGGTTTGAGGGGCGCTGTTAGTGGCAACATATTTAATTAGCTAGTTAGTAGTTTAAATGCACAAGGAAAAATCTAGTCAAAAGTGTGTGTTGATATTTATTGCTACATATTTCATTGTATATTCTACTGTCTGTTCTTAAATGTTTGACACCAAATCTTAAACTTACAAAAGAGAAGTGCATTTATTATTTTTGCAAACCTTATATATATATACCGTATATATATACAGTACATACTGTATGTACTGTATATATATATATATATATATATATATATATATATATATATATATATATAAAATATATTTCTGGGATTTTTTTAGTTAGTTTCTGTTTAGAAATATGAACAAGAATGTTTAGTTCAGATTGGTCATGAATAAAACAGATGTAACTTTTCAAAAAATAAATATTTTTTACATATATTTTTTTATTCTCATCTGCCTTCTTACAGTGCTCCTAGTGCTAACTAGAAGCAACCAATCAGAGCCAGGAGGAGCGTTTTAACGCTGTCAATCATGCCCATGTGCACACCGCTCAGCTTCCACTATTCCCCCTTTGGGGAGTAGCTTCTCCCCGCTGTGTCGTAGCGGGTAAAAGCTATGATACAGCTTCTCTCCGTCAGCAAAGCCGGTCGTGAATGCTAAGGCTAGTTAGCATGGCCGCCGATGATGGCAGATGAAAGGTTTTGCTGAATCGGTGAGTTCTTTCTCCACCATTAACACATTTAGCAACACGTTCACAGGATTGATTGACAGTGCTTGAACATTTCTTCTGGGTCTGTTTGTTTTTTGACTGGGAGTGGTGCATTTCTTCAGAAGGCAGCAGTAGCACAGCGAGGAAGTGGAGGAGCTCAATCTTTTCACAGATTATTTGTCTCATATTATACTATCACAACATTATTTAAGAAATATGCTAAGACCATATTTTTTCATAAAATTTACAAAAGAGTCTGCTTTAACAGTAGAAGGGTCACATCAACCACATTAATCTTAAACAGTCAATTTTTCCCCTATTTGATTGTGATAAGTCAATATCCATCTATCTGGATGGATCTTGTATTTAGCCATCCATCCAACATGAGATCAAAAGCAAATGGAAACCAAATTTTGGCCATTTATATTATATACTGACACTCTGCAAACATCAAATTGTCCTTGCATTGTATGTACTTCAACCTGTGACATATCGTCCCATATTGTGTATAGTTGAGGTGTGTTTTAAACTCACACTCAAAAACCTGGAACAAAATAAAAAATACTAGTCCATATCCAACCACTTTAGTTAACTATTTATTTGAAGTTTTCCATCTATACTTGCTTAGTGATAAAAGAGAATTTTGGATAATACCCTAGAGTCATTGTTTATGATGGTTGCAGAATTAGGTGTCTGTCTTCATGAGACAACATGTCTTCTGGTTATATGTGCTGCTGATTTTGTTATTGCTTTAAACCGGAATAAACAAACAACCCAAATTTGATGAACACAATTTCCATTTAAAATTTAACAAAAATAAATAAATAGTCAAAACACTTAAATATATATAAATATGTATTTTAGCACTGGTTTCTGATAAAGGCTTCCAAGTAACTAAACATGTTCATACCACATGAATGGGTAAACAGATGGACAGATTTACAATACTTAAATAGCTCTATTATGTAAAAATGACAGTATGTTTTGGCTGAACGAGTCAAGATTTTATACTGAAAATTAAAACTCTTCAACAGAATATTTATCATTTAGACAGAACATGTATGTTTTTTTTTGCATATCTTATAGATTTCACCAATGTATTTGAATTAAATCTAATATTTGTATGCCACATTATTTAAAAAAATAATAGTTTTATGCATTCTCTTGAGCCTCATACTCGTTCTGCCTGCCATGAACCAGTCTCTTTTAATTAAAAATATGTAAGCGTAGTGTTCACATACTTCCAGAAGCATGTAACATATTATTTTGGTTATGTGGAGGTTCATTTCTACTGCCTCACCCTGGCCAAACAACGGGACTATTACATATCTCCGCACGTGTGTGCGTATGCGTGTGTGTGTGTCAATGCTTGTTTTCAGCTACCATACTTAGTTCATAATGAGCTATCCATTGCAAACACACATAAACACACACGACAAGTCACTTCCTTCCCATTTTGGTGTGTGTATATGTTTTTGTGTGTACCGAGAGGATAACACTGTGAACACTGGCAACAGTGCCCACGCCCTGGGGCCGCGCCATGTCTTCTCACACCTCTCATTTTCAGTCTGGGGCTTCATCCTTTGTGCAAATACTCGTTTTTGACTTAAATAATAGAACCACTCTTTGGGCTGTAATATACATAAATCCTATAAAATTATAGGGAGCTAAGGGTCCACATGCAGTTCTACCTTTGTCGCTAAATCCCAAGCCAGTATTTCTTTTTTTTTTTTTTTTTTTACCCCACTTAATGGTTTTACAACTCCAAACTGTAAACAGAAGTTTTTAAATTGAAAACATATTTATTTTTGTCTCAAATTTCTTACATTTAAAATTTTATTCAGTGCAACCTTTTATGTTAATTGTGCATTGAAGTGTTCTTCGTTTATTTCTACTTTATTGTTGGACTGGGCTTTACCCTGAAAGGGAAGCTGCTGCTCCTTTGTAAAATACTATACACACAAGTGGAAATCACTTAATAACATGTTTGTTTCCCCTCTAATCCTTGAGTATTCTTTAAGAAAAAAATGTTCACCCTTTAGTGAAACATATAATTGCTGGGTTGCCAGCTCACAAAGGTATCCCCAGGTTTTTGGCTTGATAGAAGAGGGCCAGTCAATTAAAATAATTACAGTATTACTGTGATAACTGCAAGGTTTGGGTATTTTAGAACATTTAGGGATTTGCAGTTCCATATAATTGGAGCTGTGAAGTCCACCTCCTACTTTTTTGTCAAAAGCACGTGATTATGTGGAAGAACACACAGTCATTTGGTGAGTTTTAAGCTTTAATGCAGCGTTTCCTAATCTGTAGGTCAGAAGCAATGTGTATCACAGGCCCAGAGGACATACAGATGTATGTCAGGTGATGGAGGTTCTTCAACAAAATCTTCACTGCTAGGTAAAGTTTAGAAATATGCCATTCAATAAACTGGTTAATAATGTATCAAATGTTCCCCTTGTTAACGTCTTCTACTTCAGCTTCTACAGTTTTACATTCCATAACAACCAAAACAAGTCCGTTCACAACCAGCCATGTCCAAGGCCTGGCTCAGAGCTAAGCTATTAGCACCAGTGGCGAGCCAACCATAACGCTAGTTGGAGCGATAGCCCTATTTCAGTGTCGGGGCAGCGACTCAGCCATATTGTTAAGATGATTGTTCTGCCAGCCTTCTGTCATGGCTGATGTGGCTGGAGCGCTTGGCTTGGATAGTGGCAGCCTGGCTCCTCACTGCCTGGAAAGAGGCTTTGCTGTAGGCAGCTCCGAGGCTTTAAAAGCCTTATTGTCTATCTTTCTCGCAGCTAACCCTGTTCTCCCTCTGTTCAACTCCATAGGATGGTCAGATGGGAGAAATAAAATGGGGAAAGAGGAGGAAAAAAAAAGGAGAGAGAAGCCAAACACCACACGAGGGACCGGTCCAACGTATCATGATCAGCATAGGCTTTTACAGCAGCATCCCACTGCATTGTTTAGCCACTTTCTTTCTGGCAGCTCTGCCATTTGAACAGAATTTTGACACTGCAATGGGGAATTCTAAAGATTAAAGGGGACATATTTGGTACACTTGCTTCTTGGCATTGTTTCTTTTTTTTATCACTGGGGGAAGGTAGATACAACTTGAAATGTGAAACTTTTCTTTATCCTTTCATATAATTTATTCAAACTCATACACATGTATGGATAACGCATTAGATTATATATGAATTAGCTTTTATTATAGTAGCAAACAAGATGTTACCATTTTGAAACAAAGTCTTGCTTTCTTCTTATTTGGAGCATCATGGCATCAAAGGTCGGAAATTAACACTCAACACTTGAACAAATGTGGATAAATTTGTCAACTGGCAAAAAAGTTTAAACAATTTAAACAATCAAACTTTGTTTGGCCTTTAACACTGATCTACAAGGAACAGAAATCAAGCAGAGCTGCTTCTAAAAGCACTATCAGTAGAAAAGGAGTCAATAGCATGTTGTTGCACTCTTAGGGTAATGCGGTGGAGCAAAACCATCAAACGCTGTCAGGAAAGATGAACACAAACTTAAATAACTGTTTATAATGAAAAGGGAAAAAATCACTAGCAGGTTTGGTCACTGTTTTTTTTTTATGATGATGGCAACCAATTAGTTTTATTCCCTATGTCAATAAAGGTTTAAACTTTATTAAATACCTGTAAGTATAGAGTTGCACAGAAATATTGTGTTTTATGAGGATTCCTGATCAAATGACAGCTCCTTGGTTCAGAATGACAACAGGTGAACTTGATCAGCCTACAAGCCACAGTGTTGGGTTTGCAAAGTGAACAGGAGAACAGCATTTTAATTTTTACAACTAATCTGAAAGGGGCAAATGTGCATGAGCTGCCACTGCCTGCCTGTCTGTTTGATACGAGTCACTCAGAAGGAGCTCAGCTATGACTGAGTTGGACATCAGTGTGGGGAGACACTCGATCAATGCATAGCACACTGCTGTAACTGGATTAGGAATCACAATGTTTAAGATGAGGTATTTAGTTTATGAAGTGGAACTCCTTCTGTACTTTTTTTCCCCCCATAAATGAATTCCTAGGTCCACAAAGAAAATAGTTTATGAGGTAAATTATGAATGAGGCATCTGAAAACATATGAAGCAAGCTAGCTTTAGATCTGGTAATCCTCCTTGTACAAAGGTTTTCAGCAGAGCACAGAGTGTGTTTACCAAAGAGTTTTGTAGCTGTTCTCCATCTGAAATAAACTGATAAAGCATTACATATTTTAGATGAAATGTTGTTAGAATATTAAATCAGATTTCTAAATTATTGTACCAGATCAACAAAACCTGTCAAACCAAACAGGTTCAGCTTAATTATTAAAACCTCTTCATAATGCTGATGAAATGTGGGAACTTTAAGTTTTGAGAGTTTTTTTTTTTCTTCTTTTTTGTTTTGTTTTTAATAATAAACATGTGTCACTTGCTTATATTAATCACATTAAATTTCCGTTATATTTAATATCTCATCTATTATAGTCACATAGTTCACAAACCACTTTTTCAATGAAATAGGCTTTATTTTGTAAAATGTGCAATTAAGAAAATATAATTTGGAAAAAATACAAAAAAAAAAATATTTGGCAAGACAAAACAAGAAAAGAAAGTATTTCCTTTACTGCTGTTTTTTCATGTTCTTCCATTTTTATTATGGATAAACAGCAGACAAATGAACAAGAAATTATGACAAATTGCACAAAGACCGCATCACATTTTTTCTTTAAATACAGAATTAGGAATAGATATATTTCAATTAGCAAATTTAATTTAGCAGATATTACATAATTGAAACAAATAGTAGATTGTTATGTTTTTTGAATAGATGATCCACCCCTGACTGTCCAGATATAGTTATAGTTTCACATGTTGTTACATCATATTCTTCCTTCTTGGACCCAGTAGAACAACCAACCAAGGCAACACTGCTCAAAACTTTTTCAACTGTCCAAACATTTACGTGGCTCGGCGTGTGCGTGTGTGTGTGCTTTTCTACGCCTGTGCAAAGATTCAGATTGTTGGAGAGAACTATTCATTTAGGGGGCCCCTCTTCTCTCTTCAGCTGCTCCCTGCCTTCCCCAGTAATTAGCCTAGTGTGGCAGCCACCTCTCGCTGCTCAGTCTGGGAGAGAGACACTTGACACGGCAGACATCAGAGAGATTTTCAGGAGGCTCTCCCGGCGCCCCAACAGCTCTTAATTAACCACTTAGGTATCCCCGCTCATTCTCCCGGTCGGCACTTTCCAAATGGTAAGGAGGTTCTGTGCCACGGATCTAAACACCGGGGGAAGCGTGCTATCAAAAGATCTGGGTAAATGAAGGCTTGTGTAAATTATTTTTAATGATTCCCTCCTGGCACATCATTATGTTTGTAGTTACACACAGGCACTTCTGAGACGGCTCATCTTTGCTAAGGTCATCAGCAGGACCAACTGTAACTAGCTGCTAGTCTGTAAATGGCTTATTAATTAGTGCTGTGGTTTTACATAGCTGTGAGCTCTGATATATGGAGCAGGGATCGTAATTGTGGGGAATCAAAAATGATGATGATGATGACGACGATAACCAATCTCCAGGCTATTTATGCAAATTAGCCCCTCGTATTAGAAAATCATTACCTATCCAAACACTGCAACACTCAGCCCGCGTGAATTACAATGATGGATTTTGTGATAATTGCGATTTAATTTCCTCCCTCTCGCCATCTCTCTTTTGTCTGTCTGCGGTTTGAAAATAATTTGAGTCATTGCGGGAGCTATTAATTCTGTATTAGTTAAAGATGAGTAGATGGGTTTATTCAATTTTCTTCTAAATTTAGATTTGTAAAAGATCATCACATTTTTTATTTATTTATTTTTAATCAAATGATGACTATGTCTTCTTTTCTTTGTTTTGGTTGTACTCCCCATGCCAGATTTATACTATTTTTTGAAATTTGAAAATCTGTGATCAATTGTTTTCCTATGAATATCCTTATATTCTGTAATTGACACATCTTATTTAACTAAAATGAACAAAAAATGACTGATGCATTTGAACTTTAAAAAATTACAATATTGTGCTCACGTAGCATGTCACATTATGGATTAGCAGTGAAGAGTTGGACAATGAAACATAATAAGTGGAGAAGTTCTGCAAGCGAGCGATTCATATTT
Organism: Xiphophorus maculatus; assembly: GCF_002775205.1. NCBI lineage: Eukaryota > Metazoa > Chordata > Actinopteri > Cyprinodontiformes > Poeciliidae > Xiphophorus > Xiphophorus maculatus. The sequence continues at coordinate 22,133,272 of NC_036445.1, forward strand.
TGGAAATTCCTGCTACCCCTGCTCATTGCCTGGATTGGATTTAATTATCTGCCAAGCTCTGCCCTAACAAGTGCTTTGTAGTTCGGTATTGAAATCTCCCCGGAAGTCTTCAGAGAGCCGAGGCGAACTTTGCATTCATGAGCGAAACAAATACTACATAACCTTGATGAAATGTGCATTTCACCTTAGGCTATGAGAAGAGGACATAGAAACCCCACATCATTACATGAAGGCAGCTCTCCTCCCTGACCGCTTTAAAACAGCACTGTGGCAGATAAAAAACAAAAAAAAACAGAAAGTCAATCCTTTGGTCTTTCCTTTTTACCTTGCATGTCAGCAGTATACATTGATGGATCAGTCTCTGGATTAAAAACAGTAATATTAAATAAATTGTAATATTTTTAAAATGTTTGTTTATTTTTCACAAATGAAAACATGAGAATTTAACAGAGTATTACATTAAAAGCTGCAAAAAAAAAATAAAACTTTTTAAAACATACATGGGTGTAGTGAAGTATCCTGCTTCAAGGTTGTTACTTTAAAATTAAATAAGAAACGAGCTTTAATCAAACACATGTTCCAATCTATAGAATATGACTATATAAATTAAGCTGAACTCAAACTTATAACTTGTAACACATACAAAAATTATGAAACATTGGAAATCTTAGTGAATCCACATTTTGACCATTTTATTACACAGTTGGGCCTCAACAACCACTAAGCTCTTATACTTATTCTAAGTTATTAAATGTGACTGTATTAACCACGGGATGGGGGGGGGGAGAATCTAAAAGAACTGAGTTTATGAAGCATAAAATGAGGCCAGAACTGTGGTGGTATTTTTCCCACCACCACAGATGAGCCGGGTGCCTCTGGTTCCACGCTACCAGTCTACCCGACCCAACCCGGGCCCGTCTCTCTGAGAGAGCCTTTTGGTATGCTGACAGTATCCAGGCTGCAATCAACATCTGCTAATTTCTGTCTATTAACCATATTGTCGTAACACATGATCATGATGTTCTGTTTGTATGGCTGAACTGAGACTTATGACCCTAATCCATCATCTGCTTGTCATATTTTTATGCGTTGTCTGAGCAGTTCCCCGCTGCCCAAAGCAAGCGCATTACAAGGCCCTTTCTAAGTTATTGGCCAGCTGCTAGAGCCATGCCCAGCTGAAGAGGTCATTGTGTTTCTCTCTGTTTTTTCTCCTCCCCACTTTTCCTCCCAGAATATCACACTGTAGCACAGCAATGCCAAGGATAATACAAACCGTATGTCCTGTGAAGCTATCGTTTGCATGCTCCGTAGCTGAATATTTTACCAGGCACCACATCCTTCTCTGTTCACAAAGACACAAATGGATAGAGTGAATACTGAGGTCTTCTTCACTACTCGTATCAGTTTTGACTACAGACAATTTCTGCCGCGCACACACACACACACACACACGCTCAACATATATACATGGAAGCAATCCCGCAATTACCTGCATTTGCAAAGATCATGTGGCTCAGAAATTTCAAATTACATTTACTACAGGCTTGTTTTGTTTTGTTTGTCCACTTGACCTTCCCGTTGGTCTTTGTTCTGCTAGCTGCTTGAACCAGATACAGCATAGTGCTATTAATTCAAAAAAAGAAATTGTGCAAAAGGGGATGATTTCACTTGTATCTTTATAGAGAAAAAATCTGAATGACATTTCAAGGCAACCAGACCCACCATACTATATGGCTAATCATCCAGGATATTATATAACAAATAAATGAATAAAAATCAGGTACCAGTGAAATTTCATTTACTATTATAGCACAATTACATTTGTTAAAAACATTCAGTCGTGTATTTTATCATTATTACCCCTCACCTCTTTTGTAAAACAAATCTAACGCTATAAGGCAACCAGACTCAACATGCTGTCCGTCTAAGTTACTAGGACTGGAAATGACATATAACAAGAAAATATGAGGGTGAATGTGAAAAAAAAAATGTTTCAGGCAGCTCTTATGTTACCATTCATACCCTTTTTGTAAAAATCAAAACTATTTAAAAAAAAATCTGCAAATGACACAGCAAGGCATCCAGAACCGCCACATTATTTGCAAAGAAAGAAGGAAAGAAAAGACAGAAATAAAGAATTGAGGAAACAAAGAAAGAATAAAACAAAGAAAGTATTATTAAAGGATGGAAGAAATGTGCAAAATCCATCAGATTTCTGTCGTTTTTTTACAATTCTACACTATGATTTTAAATCATTCTTTAAGACATACAATATTTGATACAAATTAAACTGTGTTTTTCAACACCCACTAAGTCATGACATTGTGAATATATATAGCGAACATATATACAGCAACAGCTCATGATAAATATCTGGGATTCTGCCAATTGCAAGCTGCACAAGCTCAGAACCTCTGCCCATTACGAAATGAATGGGTTTAGAATAAATGTCCTCTTGAGGACAGTCGATGCATATCACCGCAGAGAGCCTTTCCTTTCCCCAGCTCGACATCGTGTTGATAGACACAGGCAGTATTTCTCCTTGTTAAGAAAGGGCCTTGTTTACTCTGCAGGTAACGATCCAAATCCACCAGACATTTGCCCCACAGGAAGGGGTGCGCTCACTCAAGTTTGTCATTTCATTTCTACTGTGAAATCCATTAAGTCCACGCACCGCAGCTCCCTTTTTTTCGTGCTTGTACAGTATTTGCCATCTTTTCTTTTTTTTTTCTATTTCAGAATCGTCTTCTAAGAACAAAAGTTTCCAATCATCGAGTTGCATGTTAAAATCACGTGATGATGTCATTTGTTTCACAAATGTACACCACAGCAGAGACATAGCCAAAGTACGACTGAGAGAACAGATTAAACAATGCAGATTTTAAATCCACAAGTGTTTTACATGATAGCGTTTGCCTCTCTGGGTAGAAATAATAAGATCTTCACACATTCCCTCCCGTTTCCAGTTTGGTTTATTTGTCTGTTTTGTGTTGCCTTTCCCTCTTTCGGGCAGGTTTCTGGTTAGCCGTGTGAAATTAATCTGAGGGAAAGTAAACAGCAGAGCCTAACAACTAATACAGTTAATTGTCTTAGTGCTTTTCTGGCTGGCCGCTCGCTAACAGCTGGTCGTACTGGCTCATGGCACCACTTCAGCCAGCCTTTGAGATAATAACTTTTGCATCTGCCAAAGAAGTGGCTGTTACTGCCCACAGAATTTACAACTCACAAGTGGAAACACAGACTCCGACAGAATTTTCTATGCACGGCTCTTTGAATTTTATTAATGCAATGCAAACACAGTCCTTCCAACACATTAAATTGTTGATGTTATGCGAATACACTCTGGAATTGCAGATCCTCATTAACATTATTTGCATGTTAATCTGCATCTTTTTAATTAGTGATATTATTTATGCACATAATTTTCGCCTGGTGATGCCAAGTTGCAGGCACATTAATTAATCTACAGAGATGCCAAACTGTTTTTCTTCCACTTTATTTGTCTACACCATGTTCTCGATATAGGAGGAAGATGGCAGAAAATGGATCAAAATTGCCTAAAGATGAACGAAAGCGGAAAGACACGATAGACAAAAAGTCCTTTTTGTTTTCATAATTTATATTGTAATATTAGCCAAATGTCACGTGAGGACTCTTTCTCCCCTCTCGTCCTCTTCCCTTCCCTCAGAGATCGGTTATTCAGTTACATTACCTTGATGTATTATTAAAATCCATAATGGACTCCTGAGGCCTCCCTTGCTTCACTTCTTCATTTACAGAATATAGTCAGTGTTATTCTAATATCTCTACAACACAGTCATGCATAGGCAATGAGACCCCAACCTCGGCTCCACCAGCTACCCGGCCACCCCCGTGAGATCATCCACCTCTCCGCACATCGACCAGATAAACACTCCAGCAAGGTTCACAAGAAACAGCCAAAGACTAGAGCCTAGTCATACTACTTGGAGCTAAGGAAACAATATATTTCTTGTTGCTGTATTAATATTACTGCGGACTGTTTCATCACTGATCGGATAAAATTCAGCTGTTGAATTAATATTACAATTCATAATGTTCATACACCAAAAGGGTGGTATTTTCTAAATCCCAATATTAAACAGTGACAAAAAGTCATCTTAATTTCAATTACTAAGTGCTTTTAAAACTGGGACTCTTAAGGCATTACTGAATTTGATTTTACTCTTTAAGCCTAATTTCTAAATTTTGACCCAATGTGTTTTTAGGGGTGTGGTATAACCAGTTGTTTATGTGGAGTAGAGAGAGGACTGACAGCCGTGACTTTCTGACCCTTATAGCTAAGGGGTTTTCAGGAGGATGTTTGGAAACAATATCCCCTGTCATCTACTCCTGGTGCATTTCAATGCTGATCATTGTTAGCATAAAAATACCAAAAGTGTGTTTTATAAATTTATTTTTAATGTGAAATATTCCATTGTACCAATATATTACCAAAATGTTTCAATTTTCAATTCTTCTTTGTAAGCAGAAAATATTTATTTTGATCTATTCTGACGTATCACGCCACAGAGATATGGAACGTGAATTCTAAATCTATTTATCAGCGAACTTCCAATGTGTTTAAAAACTTGTATCAATGTTTGCTATTTTGGAATAACTATTTAAAAGATAAATTTTATCAGAAAAAGTGAAATATTAAGTACATCTGAGGATATACTGCAACGATGCTATCAAAAATAAACAATGAAAACATTTTTTTTAGACCTTACAGCAGGGGTGTCAAACTCCAATCCTCGAGGGCCACTGTCCTGCAGTTTTTAGATGTGCCACAGGTACGAAATGCTGGAAGGAAATGGCTTAATTACCTCCTCCTTGTGTAGATCAGTTCTCCACAGCCTTGCTAATGACCTAATTATTCTATTCAGGTGTGGTGCAGCAGAGGCACATCTAAAAGTTGCAGGACAGCGGCCCTTGAGGACTGGAGTTTGACACATGTGCCTTACAGCATCTGAGATCTTGTGGCACAGGATGACAAAACACGATTAACATGGTTGTTTCACAATGACCGCAGAGTAATTCTTCATGGTTTGAATAGTAAAATATGCAAACTGTAAAGCAGCAATGCCTTTTTATGGCTATGAAGCCCCCAAACTTATGGAAGAGGAAAGACAAAAAATGTTAACCTTTGGAAGTCTAAATGAAGTGACAAGTTTAGGTCTTAACATGAATGATTACCCTGATCAAATCTCATCTCAGTCCTTCAATTCGTAACAGCTCCTCATCTTGCCAGTGCATGTAGTTATGCTGTTATGATAATACCAGGACTAAGCTCTCAACTTCAAAAGGCATTTCTTTTGTGCAGTCAGTATCCAAAGACAATGAAGTTAGTGACAGCACTGAGGCAAATCCTTCTGAGGGGTTTGTCTGGAATTTACAAGCTTACAATGCATTGCCAGTGGCACAACTGATACTGCAGGTAATTTGGCATATCATGTCCAGGAACCAGATCCTTAGGAAGGAGAAATAAAAAAAAAAAAAAGAAAGAGGGAAAGGACGATATCTGGTGGGAAAAAGGGAGACTAAAATCTCGGCATTCCAGTGGCCATTCACATGAAACTGATAAGTCTGAAAAGCCAAAAGACTCCCATTTTTCTTCTCCTTGTCTTCACCCAAGTGCGGCTGATGAAAGTCTCTTTTGTCTCTTCAATGTCGGAGTTTTAAGTTAAATTGTTGTATAATTGATATGTGGTGAGGGTGTCTCATACCTGACTGTGATTTCAACAAAGATCAAACGTCATCACATAAATTGCTAAATAGCTATGGACAGGTGCAAGACTTGTACGCTTTTGTGGTTTACAGTAAATCTGAGAGAAAAAAAATATCAGATGGGCTGGTTGTTCTACTGACTTTATATCCATAGATTATGGCACATTTATTGATTTCATCTTTCTTCATTGCCATAGTCATAACATCCTCTTATCCCATACCATATTTGTCTAGATTCTAGAAATTAATATATTTGTATGACCTTCTGTACAATGACATTTGTCTGAAAACTGGCCAATACATTTTCTCATGCAGGAATGGCTTTATCTTGCTGATTTAGAAATTCAGCAAATTCTGAAATGATCCACAATTAACTTTTAGCAATAATTATGTGCTTTAGAAACAAATATCAAATATGAGAACAGCTTCAGGCAGAGTTTTTAATTTTGGACATTTTTACGCTCTCTGTAGTATAATGAAAGCATTTGAAAAACGATAACAGAATCCAGTTACAGAATTATCCATCTAAAATGATCTCTTACGTTGTCCCAACTCTTGTTTTGATTGGTTAAACAGCACCACATGATGTCTCTTTCCCCGGAAGCTCCAACTCCTGGTGAGCTGTAATCTTCTCGTACTGAGATGGAAAACAAACCTGAACCAACAAGAAAACTCTTAATAACTGGACTGAGGACCGACAACCCTGTAGAGGTAGTCCTCTTTGCTAATTTGCATGATAAATTCCTGCAAAGATTCTTATGCTTTCCTGCAAATCTTTTACATAACGAGTCTCTTTAAGTGCATCACCAGGTTCGGAAGCTAACGTCTGGAGTCTCTGAACACCCAAAAGCCACTATTTCTAGAAAGCGTTATTGCTGGACTTTTTAAGAGTCACCTCTTGGTATACAGAATTACTACTGGAGCAGAAAAGCCAGGTGTCTCTTCAGATGAGAGAGAGAAAGAGGGGCCATGAAATCGAGCTGCGGGAAAGTAAACTCATGTGTCCAACTCAGAAAGCCCACTTTCTTTTCCTGTTCTATCGGTTCTGGAGCTGATAGACTCAAATGAATCTATGGTGGTTTCAAAAATTTGAATTTCTTTTTCCATTTCCCTCTAAAATGAACATTAGGCAAAAAAAAAAGGAAAAAAAAATCTTAATTGTGCACTGTAAATCTTTTTTAATTAAGTTCCTGACAGACTGATTAACTTAAGAAAAAAACTTTCCTTCTTAGCTGTAGTCTAGTTAGTAGATTGTATTGATATTTAGTTCTAATTTCTCACTTAAATCATGAGAAAATTGACATAGTTTGTAAAAAAAATTATTACAATACTAATTAGTTTTCAACAGCTTTCAAAAAATAAATAATTGAATGTTTTGGTGATGTAATGATCAATTTTAATCTAAAAAAGACAGAATTTTTTTGTTTCTTGTTTTATGTGACGATATTTTTATAGACAGCAGAAGACATTGTCTTTAGGCAGATTTCTGATTGAATACGAGTCTGATCTATTTTTTCTATATAAGTATTTTTTATACATAGCTTATTTGTACAACAGTTCAGAGGGAACTTTAAATCAAATGCATCGGTGCCACTTTACCGAGGACTAAAGTAAAATAACAATTTCCAATTATTAAGGAAAATTATACAGGAACGATACCTCCTCTTTGAATACTTACAGTAATTCTGTCATTTCTTTTGCAAATATTATTGCTGTAATCACATCAAGATGTCCTTTTGACCCTAGTGACAGAGTTATAGTCTCCACGTTATAACTAACGGGCTTAATTTCCCATGTCAGAGGAGGGCCCTAAATAGGTTTTTAATGCTAAACTAACCACAGTACACATTGCACATAGTGTGTAGGTGAAAAGTTCTTTCCACCACCCTATTATACTGGGGCAAGTTAGGTCTGTAACCTGAATCACTGGAAAAATAATGCGCTAAGCCCCTGGTACTGTATAGGCGTTACACTGCAACAATGTGTTTCTTGTTTCTGTTGATGCCTCGGACTCCTCTTTGATGCAGCTCTGAAATGACTGAGCACCATAGACTATTTTCTCCCTGTTCGAGCAACTCAATAGCTGCTCTGTCTAGCCTGTTTGTTTTCAGCTAATTGCCTCAAGATCTAATAAGTTAGTGATGATGTACGTCAAGTCACCCATGACCCCTGTCGAAGAAATATTATGTCGCACTAAAAGGAGTCCGGCGAAGGGGTGAGGTGCCTCTTTGTCAGCCCAGCCTCTGAGGCAACTGCCTGGGTCAAATAATGATGAAATTAGGTCACGAAAGCCTAAAAATTAAGTCATTATGCAAACCATTTAGGACATGAAAAGGGAAACTTAAAAGTTTAGGTGGAGGATGACAAAGCAGTTTGTCAGTCTGTCATTACAGATTAAAAAGTCGTAAAATCGCAAGTGCTCATGACCTTGTTTCACCGGCATTTGTCTTTCAGCATTAACCGTATTTCTTTTCGCTTTTTTATATTTACCTGTTTTATTTCCTTGCCACTTTTTTTGAAATACTCTTTAATAAAGGGGCAGTTTTAGATTTTTTAAAGTGAAATTATGTCAAAAAGTTATAAGCAGTGAATGTGTTATTATAATTATCTTCTCATCCTCATTTAGGCCCTTTCCACACTGGAAAGAAAAAGGAAAGTTTTGCACCTCATGTATGAACACAAACAGCATCTTATTAAAAAGGAAAAACTGTATTATTTTTTTTTTAATTTCTGTTCTTGGTGCATAAATATATTGTGGTACTCCTATCCCAACTCCTACATGTGTAGCTATGCAAGATGAGCATATACCCCCATCACTCTGTTATTTCTGTCCAAAAGAAGCAGCGTTTGTCACCCACGAGGCTTTGTTTACAAATTATAGTCCATTTGCGAAAGAGCACACAACACCAAATGGAAAAAAAAATAATAATAATAATCTGCTGTTGATCCTGGATTAAACAAGAAGATCAAAGGACTTTCCTGGGATGAATACACACTTAGGTATTTACACATCCTAAATACATGTCGTTAGTTATTGTTAGATGTTAACAATAACTAACGACATCTTTACTTACAATAAACAACTTTATTGTATGTATTAACACTAAGTGTAAAATCAGCTGCACGTTTTCAACTGCAGATTACGATTAGATCAACCAAACAAGTAAATGACAATAACTTTGGCTTTTAATTTTATTTTAGCCCAGAATGGAGGGTTTGCAAGTGCCTGTAGTATATCGCATATTCTGTATTTTTTTAACAAAAGCAAATTAACGTAATCCAATTCAATAACATATTTTGATGGATAAAATTCCAGCTACACTATGTACAAAAAGCAGAGATTTGATTAATTTTAAGAAATCAAGAAACTTTACAGACTGTTGTCTGTCAAGAGAAGAAAGACAAACACTGGGTAAAATGATGCAATGCTTGCTGTGCTGACCATGCGTGGCTTATGCATTTTGATTGCATATATCTCTGTGGGAGTATTCATTTTTTTCCCTGGCAAAGTATCTATGATTCCCCACCTCCTCCTCTTTTATTTTCCGAAAGACAGACAGCAGTCCAAGCCAAAAAGCCATTTCACCTGCATTAATACACAATGAATAATTTATAAATCCCAATTATTTGGTATCATTTATGCAAGGAGTGTCACACAAGGCATACATAAAGCATTAAGGATGGTTAACCCGTAAAGGAATGGGAGACTAGGAGAAGAGTGGAAGGTCACACCTGAACGTCAAGTTGCTGTTGGGTTACTTTTTTTTTTTTTTTGTCTTTTTTTCCCCTCGCTCTATAGCATCTCATTCAGGGTCCACGGTATTTCTCACTGTAAAAACATCTCATCAGAAAGCACATGTAATTTCTCATATTATTTCAAGCATAGGCATAACTTCAAAAATAAAGCACATCTCTGTAACAAGATTGCATCATTATGAAGGAAGACAAACACGTGAGAATGGAGAAAAAGCATATTGTTTGTAAACATCTTCTTTCTATATGAAGTGTTGCCATAACATTTAGATTGAAACTGCACTTGTCCTACCACCACTACTCCATTTCGCTGTGATCTCCTTATCAAAACAAATGCAATTACGGTTGGGTTAGCAGTGGTGCTTCCCAGGAGATGGACTGTCCCCCCTTGTCGCTGACTATCTCCCCCACTAATCCTGTCTTAGAAGGGTCTCTGTTAACAGGGATAAGGCATTGGCCTGGTATCCTAGGCTAGTAAGCTAAAGCTTATGTACAAAATGCTATTCAAGAGGCACTGCCTGGAGCTATTGGAACTGCGTAGATGTCCATATCATTCAGCCAGCCTAAATACGCAGGAATTTAGCCATGGCTAAATCTTGGAGACTGACATGGACATGTTCGCTGATAAGAACTAGGGGGCTGATGCAAAAGTCTTATTTGGAATCAAATTGATGTGTTATAGAATCTGGAACATGAGGATCTGGTCTTGTCCAATAACAAATCCATAAACTCCCCAGCAAACACGCTTCTACTGCTGAAATCCCCCCGCTTTAGCCTGCTACCAATCATATTGCTTATTCATTCTACTGTAGCCACCGCATCAACTAAGCTTACAGACGTAATGCTGCAGTATGTCTGCAACAATTTGCGCTCAAACTATTGTTTCTGATTTTGCTGAAAGTTTACTTGGCTCAGTGCGAGGGGATGGAACAGCATGTTTTGTTTACAGCAATGCGTGAAAGTTAAGTGCTTTTCAGTATACGAGTGCCTTTCTTTAACAGTTGGCTGAAAGTTAAATCATTATGGAGGGTCACATTATTGACCCTGCGCTTTTATGGCCAGGGAAAGAGCTTGACACCAAACCTCAGTCAATTTAGCGTTTCTGGTGTGAACAAAATACTTCTCAGTTTCACACATTTGGACGGATTAAGCTTTTAACACTTGGTGAAATCCAGCACTTATCCTACAAACACTTGGGAAGTATATGTAACAGTGGATCTATATTAAGTGTGACTGGCCAAGCTCCTTGGGACCGGAAAAGGCAGCACATCTGTTCTACCAAGTAATGACTTTGACCAATTGTCACACGCTTGGTTTTCAATGATAAACAGTCAGTAAATGACCAGTTTAAAATTTTAGTAATGGCTTCCTGCAATAGTTCTTGCAAAAAAAAAAAAAAGAAAAAGAAAGAAAGCACAAGTAAGAAGGCAGTAAATCAACTTATTACTTAAATTGGAGCATTAGGAATTTAGCTGTACTCCCTGAAACCACTTCTATAATGAAAGTCATGTAATCTGATACACTTTGCTCACCACCCATGTTGAAAGCGCCTATAATGTACCACAACAGACGGGAGCAGCTTTGTATGTTTGTCGCTCACATTCCTGCATATTTTATCACACACTCAAAGAGTGAATTAATATCACACTCTCTTTGATGAGAGACGCAGCACAAACATTAGTGATACAGGGAGATGGGGAGATGGTCTGTAACATGCTGGCTGCATTTGTAGATATGTGACCTTCAATTGGTGTTTCACAGGGATGGTAAATAATAACACCAAGAGTTAATGGATTTCATATGCTCCTCAGTCTCACTGCTGCAGTCACCACATGCAACAGTGCATTCAGCCTCACCCCAAGGAAATGAGAGAAATCTGTCAATTACCTAACACTTCCTGCATTTAGGTTTAAATTTAATGTATAGAAACACGCCCAAACACACACGCTACTTTGATATAGTGTAAAAGTGCAATATTTCCTGCTAGTCATATCATAAGTGAAATGGTCATTTTGCAGACATTCTTCACATATAGAGTAACATATTTCAAGCTGTTGTTTTTTCCTGATTCATGACTGCATTGACTGTGGACTTCAGAAAACACAGTGGACCAACATCAGCATATGACTTGTTTCCCCAAACCAACACTGACTTTGGAAATTTCTCAGTGGACTTCTGGCATCATGGATTCTGTGCCTCTTCAATCTACCTCCAAACCCTGGGATCTTGATTTCCAAATGAAATGCTAAATTTATTTTAATATTAAAACAAGACTTTGCACCATTGTGCAACAGTCTGGTAAGGCACCTCTGATGTCGTCTCTGGTTCAAGAGTGGCTTCACACGAGGAATGTGAAATGTTTAGCCCATGTCTAGTATTCATCTGTATGTGGTTGCTCTTTCTGTAATGGATTTAATTTGACAATCCTCTCAAGGCTTGCAGGCTGCAGTTCTCCCTGTTGCTGATGCACATGTTTTGACCACACTTCTTCCTTCTACTCGAATTTCTGTCAAGATGTTTGGGTACAGCACTCTGTAAACAACCAGCTTCACCAGCAATGACATTTTATAGCTTACGCTCCTTGTGAATGGTGTCAATGAAAGACTTCTGGATATCTGTCACGTCAGCAGTATTCCCCATGATTGTGTAGCCTACTGACCCAGAATGAAAGACCATTTAAAGACTCAGGAAACCATTGGAGACGTTTTGAGTTAATTAGCTGATTAGGGTGTGACATAAAGAGTCTCCATTAATGAAATTTTTCACAGTATTCCAATTTTCTGAGACACCGAGTTATTGGTTTTTGTTGTCTGTACAATTATTACAATCAACATTCAGTATCAGAGCTAGCTAGAGTATTATTATCGAGATAAAAATTAGAATAATAATTTACTGATGAAAGAAGGTGTAATCCCATTTTCAGAAGTACCTTTGGTATTAGCCATTGCCACCAGCGCCAGACATCAGTCTCATCAGAACAAAACAAAGATCACAAAACCAAACTGGGTTTGTGTGAACATGCAGTTCCAGACACCCAGCTCTTAGGTCTAGCATCAACACAAATGGCTGCGTTATAAGCCTGGGGTCAGAGGGTGATGCTTTTTTATTTTTTATGTTCCCAAATTTGGATTGAAACGGAATTGTATTGCTAACATAAAACACAGCTAAACATGAGAAACTTACTCAATTAAGTTTAGCATATCAGTAAGTGAAGAAGAGACTAACACGGAATACACAGAATACGCAACGCTGAAAAATAGGACATTCACAATACTTGAATTTTGAGAACTGAGTGAAGAACTCCCTTGCAAGGTTAAGAGGCAAACGTACTAAGTTGTGGTGTTTAGTGCCTATGTATTCCAGTTCCCTGGATGAGTTTTCAAAATTGGCTCATAGGGAGACGATTGACCAGTCAGATATGTACTAGACTCAAGAATAATTTATCCAACAGGACATACCAGTATTTATACACTTCTCATTTATTTATACTTTATAGTGAGACAATATTAAATATCCCCCATTCACTCTTGGCCACAGTCACGCCCACATTCCAGACATGAAAACATCATTTAATCATCTCCAATTGTGTATTATTTTTTTTTATATTAGTGTGCTTCTCCAACATTGTTTGTGTCCCCAACTTAGCCAACACTTTGAATATTCTACAGCTATCCCTGATAGTGAAATGTAAAACATTGTGTATTTACCAATTTACACAAATAAATTAGCTTTTAATACAGTGAATTAAAGTGAGATGGTGCACTCACACTAGAAAATGTGAGCTATAAACCACTGCGGAGACAGATTTGACCAAAAAGCTTAACGATGAAATACTGGGATCTTGAGTAAAACTTAACAGCGTCACTCTTTAAAATGACAAAAATCCCCAGTACAGTCTTTGTATTTCCAAGCTATGTTGTTTTTGTTGTTTGTTTGTTTTTTTAACTGCTTTAATCTGGTATGTTGCCTCAGCCATCAGTTACTGTTCTTCCACTTGGTCTTTAGGAAAGTTTTCAATTCAAAAGGATTTCTTTCAAAGCTTTTTAATTTGGAGTCACTAAGGGCCAAACTGCCTCGTTGTGGTTAAATGTTCCAGTTTCCTCCGCCAGGCCAAAACCCTTTAACCTTTGCATGGCCTCTTCACATCTATCTCTCTCCCCTTCTCTCTCCATCATTCGCTGCCTCTCCCCGTTGTGCTGTAAGTGTATTCCTCATCTGACTGAATTATTGCCTCGCTGTTGGTTTTTTGGCCGCCATTCCTATTTGTGTTACAGAAAGACATGAGATTTGCATTACACTCATTTCAGCCGCCTGCCAAAAGATTTCACATTAGTTTCAGCTGGATGTGTGAATTATTGTTCAAATTTGATGAGCTTAGTAATGCAAATAAAGGTCACATCAGAATTTCCAGATGTTTCGGTGTCGCCGGACGTGAGTACATTTGAAAAACAAGGATGCTGTTCAAACAAGCAATGTGTTGTGATTCCGCCGAACTAAACCCATCTGTCAAAGTGCTGGTTGTCGAACGGCCACTGAGAGGGACGGAGGGAGAGCGAGAGAGACCGAATTTGAATTGGAAGACCCTCTGTCAAACCACAGTTTAGCTCAGTTTATCCCTTGTGTTTACAATCCCTGAAAAAGGTTGTTGATTTAAAAAAAGGAAAGGAAAAAAACACTCAAACCTGCTCAGAGCGGAGCCTCTTCTTTATCTCGTCCCAACATTCCAGTGGGGCTTCAGGGGTGTAGCAGACAGAAAACTAGCAAGACACAAGGAGGAAGGGGAGGGAGGCAGGCATAAAATCTGCATGCTGGAAGAAACAAGATGGACATAAAAGATGGACTAAATTGCAGAGAGGACTTTTCTTGTCAAAGGCTAATGGAAACATTTCCACACAACACAGAGAGGGGAATGGAGGCTTCATTATCACAGCAGAGCAGACGGAGCTGGCAGCCATTCCAGAGAAGCGCTGAGATGTGCACAGTGGCCCAGCTTAGCGCCCCTAGCCAGCCCCTCAGGCCTCTACCTGAATAATCTGTGTCAACAGGTTCCAAAATGCCCACAAGAATCATATAAACATACAGAGAAAAACACTTACTAAATAATTATCCATCTGCTTTGTTATTGTCGTCTTACTTTTTTTTTTTAATTCTTCACTTGAACCTTTTAATTAAGTGACAACATCCCCCAAACCCAAAGACTTCTGTTGACATTTTGACTATTGATGGCCTATGTGATGTTTGCTAGAAGGGTTTGTAGAATACGTAAAAGTAAAACCCCCTACTTTGATTTAAATCTGAGCTTGGGTCTCCTAAAACCCAAAACAACAAATTCAGACAATAAAGTGCCTTGTGAAGTTGTTAAAACCCCTTAAATGATGTAAACAACGACACTGCAATTCCATTGCATTTCATTGGGATATCACAAGCTAACAGAGAAAAACACTTAAGTGTGAAGTAGAAAGAAAAAGGATCCCTGTTTTTTGGAACATTTTGTAAAATAAAACCCTGAAAAGTGTTGCATGTATTTGTACTCATCCTCTCTTACTCTAACACCACTAAATAAACAATCCAGTGAAACCTTCAGAAGAAACCTAATTAGTAGACAGATTTGTCCTGCGTGTAATTTAATCTCAGTAACAGCTGTTCTGTGAAGGGCTCAAACATTTGCTAGACAACATTAGTGCACAATCAGTTTCATGAAAACCAGGAAACACTCCAGACAGGTGAGGGATAAAGTTGCGGTGAAGTTCAATGCAGAGTTAGGTTATGAAGCTAAATCTAGATATCCATTAGTTCTTGATGTTATTCCAATAAAAACCAACAACATTCGTCTAAACTGATGGATTGTGAACATCAATCAGAGAAACAACCAAAAAAATTGTGGTAACTCCAAAAGAGCTGTAGAGATCTACAGCTTAGGTGCAAGAGTCTGTCAACAGGATTATGATGTGCCACAAT
This sequence comes from Xiphophorus maculatus, assembly GCF_002775205.1. Classification (NCBI taxonomy): domain Eukaryota; kingdom Metazoa; phylum Chordata; class Actinopteri; order Cyprinodontiformes; family Poeciliidae; genus Xiphophorus; species Xiphophorus maculatus. The sequence goes on from NC_036445.1 coordinate 22,148,731, forward strand.
GGACACAAACAGACATTAATATGTCGGCTAATATCTGGCTTCCTACAATTTTGGCCATAGCAACTCATTGCTGAAAGAAAGTCATGAGAAATCCCATGTGCAGTTTTCCACAAACATTGTAAGAGATATAGTACACATGAAAAAGAAACAAAGACCATATAAGACCAAAATTTAACGTTTTGCCCCTCGTGCATTTTGGTTTTGAACGAATATTCTACATCATTCTAACAACTTTAACACACAGAGTAAAAAGTACTTATGCTGTGGGAATGTTTTTCCTCAAAAGAGACAAGAAAGCTGGTCAGAGTTGATGGGAAGATGAATGGACAGGACAGCTCTGGAACATAAACCAGGACAGATTTCACTTTCTAGCTGGCAACTGGTCCAAAACATACACATAGAGCAACAATAAAATGGTTGCAATCAGTGTTTCTCTAATCCAGTCCTCAGCTCCCCCAGCACTGCATATTTTAGAAGTGTCTGTTCCGGAACACCTGATTCAAATGATTGCATGACCTCCTATGCAGCCATCAAGTGCTACAAGAGACCTGTTAATCACCTGCAGATTCCAGTCACGTGTGTGGCACAAGATAAATACCTAAAACGTTCAAGGCAGGGGTGTTTGAGGACCAGAATTGAAAAACAGTGGTCTGGTTCAATGCATTTAAAGTGTCAGAATGGCCTAGTCAAAATTCAGACCCAAATCCAAGAAACAACATGTGAGGATACCTTAATACTGCACCTCACCGGGTGCAGCGGTGGCGCAGGGTGAAACATGCGGCCCATATTTGGAGGCCTTGGTCCTCGATGCTTCCATCACAGGTTCAAGCCCCAGGCTGTTGACCTTTGTTGAATATCTTCCCCCTCTCTCATTGTTAGATAAAGACCAGTAGAGATGGCGAAAACCTGGAAAAAAAAAGTAAAAAAAGAAATACCACTCACATGAGCCTCCTGTCCTACTTAACTATACTGCACGGCAAAGATTTCAGTCTATGGGTGTAATTGAACCATTTACTTTTTAGAATACCCTCATTACAAACTCATATTGCACTTTAATGATAAACATTTTGACAACTCTATAAGAATGTTCTTTTAAGTCACAGGTATGTGCTATTTTGTGTTCTATCAAATAAAATCCCAGTTAACACTTTGAAGCTTTTGGTTGCGGTGTAGGAAAAATGTAAAAAATGTTCAGAGCAAATTACCAAACAAATGAAAATATGAAATACATTTTGTAAAAACATTGCAGAAAAAATTTGGGGAATCCTTTTCTGTTTTTGTTTACTGACAATACTGGTCTAGTCAGTATTGGTAAAAGTCAAACTTGCTAAGCTTACACCAAATCTCTGTCGAAGTAAATTATCATGATTTTTCCACACCAAAACCCATGTCCCATGAGACCCAAGACAGATTGATTTGATGGGAGCAATTTTTACTGACAACTCCTCAAGGCAAGCTTGCGTTTGCGTGCTCTCTGACACCTCCAATAGCCTGAAGATGCCACAGAGCCACACAGACTGCTAGGACCAAAGCTGGATTTGCCGTTTCCTGATAAGTAAACAGGAGAGAAAAAAAAAAAGTGGAGATAAAAGCAGGTGATGAAGGACAAGATGACTTCTCGAATCTCTGGCTGCCATTTCATGTCAAAAAGCACCACGGCACACTCGCGGATTAAACGGGACGCACTCCAATAAGAAAAAAAAAAAAAAACAGAGCAGACTATATCGTGCCCTATAATCAAAAACAATCTGCATGCAAAATGGTAAACAACCAAGTTCAATGAGAGAGATGAAGGAGAAGCCAATCTGACGACTTGTTCATCTCATGTGCCAGTCTTCCTCTGGAAATCATCCATTTATAATAAGGCCAGTTAATAAATGTTTTAGTAAAAATATTGCATAATTCATTTTGGCAGGCCTAGTTTTAATTGACTTATTGCTGAATTGTTCTGAAGATCAAAAGCATGATTAAAGCAATGTATATATTAGTGCTGTGAGGTTTTTTCCCCCAACGCCATGTTTCAAAGAACATGAGCGGAGAAATACGTTGTGAAATGTGATCAAATATTCATCAAGATAATCAGTTAAGTGAAAGATGGAGAGATCAGCTTTGACAATAGTGATGTAAAAGGTCCGTGTTTATGAAGCACTTTTCTCGTTGTGTTGACCACTCAAAGCACTTTCATAATGTTTAGTCTCTGCAGTCTAACTACACAGTGTATCTAAGGCTTTGTGGAAACACTAATTATTGGTTGGCCAAAGAAATTTAGTAAGAATGTTTAGGGCAAGGACACGTTGACATTTGAAGTCAGGAAACTGGTTCTACCTCCAGCCTAATGCCGTACTGCTGAACCAAACAGTACAAAGTTTAATTTTGAAGACTAATGTAACCTATTATAAGTATCAAACAGTTTGTAAGCATAATATAAATTTTGATCAAAATTTAGCTAAACATATGCAGTGCAAAGACATGTAAATAGACTATTTCATGTTGTTGTTCACAATAGGGCTTATGAGTAGAGACAAATGTCACACCTCCAAATTGCACATATAGGCTGTCTTTTTGGGACAAAATAGCATCAGTCAGTTAAAATGAGCAATCAATATCATCTTTCAGTTCAGGCCCAGGCATATAAATTTGCTTTGGTGGACCAGCTCATCTCATGGCTTGATATAGCCAGCAGTTCTGCCAACCCAACTTTAGCAAAGGGGTTGTTGTGTCTGAGAAAGAAATGACAAAACAAACAAATGTTTCTTCTGAAAATCTAGACTTTAAATATCCATCTTATGGCATTGTTTCCTATGAGCATAAACCTTTTTTCTTTGCTTTTATAATTTGTTAAAATGAGTGTTCTATCTGACTCCCCTTTTAGCCTACCACCCCTTTTTGGATATTTTCACTTTTAATTTCAAGGCAAATATGACATTATTAACAGGTGTAAGGGATCTAGTATTACTGACAATAGTTTAATTGAATCTCAAATCAAAAACTAATCCTTCAAGTTTGTATTCTGGTCTCACTACTTCAGCAACAGAAATTCCTAAAGTCAAACTTGCTTGCAAGCTGAGCATCACAACCCTGAGGCAGACAATATCAATCAGTGACAGATTGATATTGTCAGAGCAACGAAAACTTTACCTTGTTAGAATACTATTTCAGTGCCATTTTATGCCCTTATTACAAACCAGTTCTTTGTTTTTTTTCCTTTGTAACATAAATATGAACAGGTGACCTGATGAAAAAAAAGACAGAATTTGCATGTATGTAACTAGTGTCAATGAGGGTGAAGCAGAGGTGTCCACTGTAAAAAAAATGGATCCTCTTCTCCTGCTTTACAAGAGAAAAGGAAGCTATAGTCCTTTTTTTAATAATAGCAACTGAAGTAATGAAATTGTATCTTTAATTATGTTTTATTGGGTATTTATTGATCTGATCTTGTAAGCTTTAGAAGTATATTTATTTAAATTAATGTTATTGAGGAAATGGTTAGACCTTTTCCTCAATTTGATTCTATTTATGCATGTTGTGTTGAAAGATTGAGTCAAGATAAAATATAATAGTGCTGTTACCTGAGCAATATCAGAAATGCTTTTTAAAGACTGATCAGTGACAATAAATAAATAAAAACAGTACTGATATTACCAATTTGCTTAGAAATATATTCATAATTTATTTTTGTTAGAAGTCACATTAGTGCTTCGCAGCTTTTCATTCAAAAATGCAACTGTGTTACGAAACAGCAAAGTTGACAGATAAGACGAGATTTACACTTCACAGCTGTTTGACACCTAATTACACTGCTCTATAAAGGCCTTTGTGTGTGTGTGTGTGTTTGCTCCGAGTTCACACGGTCTCACAGCTATAATTATCTTGTCTTAGTATTTGACAGTATATTGTTTAACCCAGATCCTGTGGGGGATTCCACACGTCTTCCAACAGCTTACATGTGAACTGGCAGCTTTTCCTATTAATCTTACAAAAGACCTGACATTACCTTACAGGTTTAGGTTTAACAGGTTTTTGTCAGTGTCTGACATTGCCACTTTGTCCTGAACCTATTTGGCATTTCTCTGAAGAGGTTGCGTCACTGAGCACTTTTGCTTTGAAGGTCTTGATTTATTTGAATCTTAGGTGATGCTTTTGTTAAAAACTCATTAGGCAAAATGAGTCATTCTGAAAATTCTGCTCTGTCTGTTGCTGTGCTGCATTTATCATTTGTCTTCAGGTGTTACGGCCAGCTAAAGGTTGAACTGGCCTTGGAGCAGAATTTACTTTTTGATCTCACTTGCAGATAAGGCACAACAGAACCTTCTTTTTTTTTTTTCTTAACTCATGAGCCACCAAAACGGTTGCTCCATTTTTTTTCCTAAGATCAGTTTGCATTGTTATTTATATTACTTACAAAACATTTGAAATTAAGTATTTGTGAAAGCTCAAACAGAAAATAAGCTGTGGCAAGTGGGTCATTTCTAAGACTTACTCATTTGCTCTGACAAGCACAATTGTTGATTACCTGCTGAGATTTATTTGTAGACAGAATAAAACGGAAGGAATCGAAAATTATTAAACTGCAGTTGCTACAGCAAAGCTCATACATATACTATAAAAAAAAACAAACATTAAAGACATTTGAGTGCTACTATATTAATCTACTTAAATGAAAAGTCTGCTCTTTTAAAAAGAATGGTGTGAACTTGACAGCTGGCCAGTTTGCAGTTTGTAGCGCATATGACTATGAAATACAACTACAACAGGAAAAGCAGTGGCTGAGGTGAATGCTACATGAAAAGTAAAGAGGCGAGGCGGTGGCGCAGGGATAAACCATGCAACCCATATATGGAATCCTTAGTCCTTGACGCAGCTGTCACAGGTTCGAGTCCTGGCATGTAACCTTTTCCTCGTGTCTTCCTCCTCTCTCACAACCCGTTTTCCTGTCTGACCGCTTTCAAACAAAGAACACTAGACCCAGAAAAAACCTTGAAAAAGAGAAAATTCAAATCTCTCACAGGCCCCCTGCTGGCCTTTAGCTGCTATTGGAAGCAGGGAAACTTGCTTATGCCTCAGGCTAGCTGCTCTGTCAGGATAAATAACTGTTAGTTTGGTGATTTAAATTATTGTTATAGCCACACATGGATGTTCCAGTATATTTATTTATACTGTGTTCCAGTGTACAACTCACATTTATCATGGAGTTATAACATTAGCATTAAACATAATTGTAACAGATAACAACAGATGACTCTCAGTTATCCCAGCACTCCCAGTTTATCATTCCCAGATATCATCCAGGTCGTCATTGGGCTGTTTCACCACAACAATAAGAGTTAAAATACTCTATATTTTAGAGTATATATCCTGGAAAATAGCTGTTATCGCGAAACAGGTTAAAAATTTAACTTAGCCATTTTTATTTGCTTCTCAATCAAATTATGTTTCCCCAGTAAGACAAATTAAGTGGTGGCAAGTACCGTATTTTCCGCACTATAAGGAGCACCACATTATAAGGCGCCCCTTCAATTAATGGCCTATTTTCAAACTTTTTTCATATATAAGGCGCACCGCATTATAAGGCGCATAGAATAGACGCTACAGTAGAGGCTGGGGTTACGTTATGCATCCATTAGATGGAACTGCGCTAAAGGGAATGTCAACAAAATAGTCAGATAGGTCAGTCAAACTTTATTAATAGATTACAAACCAGTGTTCTGAAAACTCTGTTCATTCCCAAAATGAATAAACAACTGTTTTATTATTTTCCCCGAGGTAAAGTAAGTGACGTGGTATTTTCGTGACACAGTTTATCTTTTAACAACAGCAAGGTATAACATATAGTGGAGGGGAACTTTTCCTCGATTCAATAAACACGTAAAAAACAGTCTGATACTGTTACGGTAAACAAACGTTAGTGCAATCACAATATATATCCACTTCCGCACCATTGATTCGTTCATATTAAATTCTCTCGCTGCTGCTCTATTTCCGTGTTCTGCTGCGTGACTGATCGCCTTGAGCTTAAACTCTGCGTCGTAAGCGTGTCTCTTAATAGGAGCCATTTTAGGGTCTTTACACAAAACCCAGCGTGCACCGCGCGCTTCTTCTTCTACGGGGGAAAATGAAGTCGGAGGCTGCTTACCCTAGTTGCGAGACCTGTTGTGGCTCAATATTGGTCCATATATAAGGCACACCGCATTATAAGGCGCACTCTCGACTTTTGAGAAAATTGAAGGTTTTTAGGTGCGCCTTATAGTGCGGAAAATACGGTAGTTAGATAGTGACCTGAAGTGTAAGGTGAATGTGCTCACTAAATGGACCACTGTAATGACAAACAGAGATAATGCTGTTCATAGTGCAAACTTCATCTTTCATATGCAGATCAACAACTATGTCTTTTATTATTATTATTATTATTATTATTATTATTATTATTATTATTATTATTAAAATCAGTTTCATTCTGTTTCTGCAATACACAATGAATTAAACGCAAATTAACCAGATACTCTATCTTTATGTACAGGTTTGGTCTCATTGCAGCAGATTGAATGATTTAGACTGTATAATAGACTGTACTGACTCAGCTTCTAAAAGTCCTGCTGTAGCTAACTTTGACTGTCAAAATAAAGATTAGCCAAACACTGATGACCAAACACCAGATTTAAATAGTCTGGTGTAAATGTAGAGCTTTGCTAAAATATTCTGCTCATTCACTTCATGGAATCTATTTTTTAACATGCACACAACAAGCACACACACAAGGGGAGCCTCCTAGTGTATTGTTCTGACCTCAGGCCATCCTTCTTACACTGTTACTGACCTTTGAGTGATGAAAGGAAAAACAGCCTGCTCCCCGAATAGCTCACAACCTACAACCTTCACAACACGTTTATTTGCACACAAATGAATACATGCTTTTCTGCACTCATGCATCAACTTATGAAAGGAATCTCACACACTCATAAGCAGAAACAATGCATTAAGGACAACTTTGTTGTGCAAGAGGTCACCGGGGGCTGTAATGAAACATAAGGTGATATATTATTGGGGGCCCTCAGATAAACTGCAAGACAGAGAAAAAAAATAAAAATAAAATAAAACAAGAAGTTTCATCCACATTCTCCTTTTGTTTTCTTATCATAGATCGTAACACAGTTTCATTTGAGCGTGGAGCTGGAAGTTGCTACGAGATACCAGAACGGATGTTAAGCGGAGCGGTAAATTCCATCCAGAACTTGATAGGCTTCCTTTGTTTCCTCAGTGATTTCAGTACAATAGATTCAAATGAAGTGTGTGCAAAGTGTGCCGTTATGCCAGATGTTGTTATTGTTTGACTCAATTAAGATTAGTATCAGTAATCAATGTGGAGCATTAAGGCAACATTTTGTTCCATTCTGAAATATACCTGAGTGTGGTGTGTGTGTGTGCATTGGTTCGTGTGTACACACTGAACCCTGTGAGCCTTCCAAAGCCCATTTGTGGTCTATGAGTGATCCCATAATAAACACCGTGTCAAAACCTTTCACTTAAACACAGACTGTGCTCGTCTTTGTCTATTTCACTTTTCCATTTCTTTTCTAAACGTTCTTTGAGTGTTTTCATTACTTTATGGCCTGTTAAAATTAAGTTTCCAAATTCTTTCTCCTAACCAGGCTAAGCAAAAATAAAAAGAAAGAAAAAATATGTCTACCATCTATTTGCGTCTCGTTTCCACAGCGGATAACTAACTGGCTTCCTCACTCAGTCAAACTGCTTGATAATGGAATCATCTCTATTCAATTAGTGGTCTAACTGTCTCAGCAACCCAAAACACACACACGCGCGCATTCCCCAAACTCTTCGTCTTTTTCTCCTCCTCAGCTCTAATGCAGCCAGACACTCTTAATGTTGACAATGGCAGTAGATGCTGATTTCTCCTTTTTCGCTTCCTCTTATTCTCTCTTTGTCATTAATCAGTGGTGAAGGAGAAGGAGGGAGAGAGAGAGAGAGGACGAGACAGAGAGAGAGATCTGTAGAGTTTGGTCGGTCAGCCGCACCGGAGTGAGTAATTAACTGGCATTAACTCATTAAACTGTCCCAGATGTGGCCATGAATATCTGAGTGGCGGGGAGACACAGAAGAGAGGAGTGCGAGAGAGAGTTCAAGCCTCCACGTCCTGCTGACAGCAGAAGAGACAGATAAAAAGGAGAATGTGTGCAGTGGAGTCATTTGTGTGTTGGCGTGTACTTTATGGTGAGTTTGCTGAGGTGTGTATTACTTTGAGTTGAAGTGCCTGACTCAGAGGAAATAAAGAGTTGGGAGAAGAGGGTGTGTCTGTGTTTGACATTTGTTTTAAAAAAAAGATCTTCACAATGTGGATAAGCCAGGTGAAAGAAAAACCTCATTTACAATGTTAGGTGAAAATCTGCCCTTGTGAAAGCCTAATGTATATGGCATGATGAGGAAACTAATTTTGGGTGTTGTAGAAGAATTACAACTTTCCGTTCATTTTTATATTAGGATCCTTACATCTCTGCATTTATGATATCAATTTCATCTGCATTTACTCAATCATGAGGGTAAAGTTATAAGGAAATGTGATGAGTTATTTTTTTCTTTTTGTTTCTCATATTTTTTTTTTCTGTGAAATATATGATTATTTATACATTTTATGTGCTGAACCAGATGAGAGTTTAAGAGAAATAGATCCCAATGAAATAGGAATGACTGAGGTATGTCAATGGTGTAACCTTTAAATTTTTAAACTGTCATTATCTGCTTCATACACACCCTAAAAATATTCAGTGGTGCTGAACATCCAGGATTCCCCAGGTGAGCCTTTCCCTTTTCGCCCATTAGAGTACATAACCTGCCCCTTGCTGTGATTGCTTTGGTGGTTCCTCTGCTTGCTCAGAGCTCTACTAGAAGTCTGGAACCTTGAGGGTTCAGTAGAATATCTTAGCTGTTCCTGGGATGCATCTTTCTCATTAGACATCTCAGAGGTTTTTTTCTGAAATTTAGCCCTCATTAAAAACTGTTGAATTTCCTTTTTTAATTAGTGTTGGTTTGAAATGAGGAAATCAGCTGCTTTATGCAGCATCACAACCCTGCTATGGCCCATTGTTTACCTTGCATCACACATATGGTGCCTGCTGCATATTTACCGGGTATCTAACAAATAATAAAATGAAATTAAATAATGAAAAACATCACTGGCACAGTTTTAGTTTTATTTTTTCAGATGTGCAGCCCCTGATAAATGGGCAACCTGACCAAGAAGCCATATCACCCATATCAGAGCACTGCACTGCTAATGTAGTACTAATAGGTTCCCCTGATCTTTTAGTTACACTTGAAGGAAATTTTTTTTCCATAAAAAGTTACTGTTCCTAAGTACAGTTCAGGTAAATGCATGGTAATGTGTTACAAGTTTTATCCCTTTTTTGCCATTGCCATGAAAACAAATATAAAACTTGAATTTTATATTAATATTTATTCTGTTTTGATAGATGTAAAAGCCTCACTAAACTTCCCCAATTTATGCTTTTAGTCTAGCACCTTGCCATGTGACGCACATTTTTGGGGACATTCTTCTCCAAGGTAACATTGCAGTGTTCATGCGCTAATGTGAAGAGAAGTCGCCCAATTTAGTCATTTAAAATAATACTTATAAAAATAAAATGAAAATGTAACTTCATGTGCATTTATATAAAGTAAATCAGTTCCACTTACTCACCTGCTTGTATAGAAATGTGAATGTATAAATACATTTCCTCACCATACCATGTGATTCCACTTGCCTTTCATCAGAATATGTTTGAGAAATCTTAGTCGCTGGAGTTCACTTATGTATACGTTTTTCCCTCCGTGTTGATCCCTCTGGGGCAAATATTTGAGCTCACGCAGATTAGATTGATTCTCCCCATCCGAGCATTATAGAAGCACCGAAAGAGGAAAACTCTGATGGCTTGATAAAATATGAAGGCTCTCATTTTGTTGCTAACACCAATTTTTTTCCTCTCTCCATTAGAACACTTGCTATTCACTTGAACATATAGAAACACACCACTTAGAAGTTATTTTGAACCGCATGGCTTTTGGCACTGTCAGTTCTGCTGTGCGTAAAAATGTGATTGAATTGAAAGAAGTTACATTAAGATTACAAATCTAACAACCGGTTGTTAGGCAAGGTAAAATATGTAAAACATGCGCTGGTGTAGGCGAAGGAACACCTTTGAAATCTGAAACAGCAGCTTGATAAAATGCTTTTCACAATAATTGCTTGGACAGATTTTTGTTGTTGTTTTGTTTTCTGACAAAGTTTTGTTTTCTTTTTCATTTACAGAGGTTCAGTTTAATTTATGCCTTTCAAGTGTGTTTATGCATGCACTTGTTTTAGGCTTTAAATTAAAAAGATGCTGAAAACACACTCCCTGTATTTAAATTTAGCCTTGTGATCGCACTCAAAACCACAAGACAGTCACTGTGAAGACCGACGAAAATAAAAAAACAACAGTACTTTGAGATTTCAAATTTAATCAAGTGTAAATACCCCAGTTATAAGACTCTATGCAGAAGGGTCATTCATTTTCCATCTATACAATCAACAGTGAACTAATTTTAACTTCTTAAAAGCATGATTGAAGGAAATCATGGTAAATTGTTAAAGTATCAACTGCTTATTTAAAAATTAATGGTACATGAATGAGATGACAAATACCTTTCCTTTACGTAGCTGAAAACTCCCCTGGTGCCCGAGAAGGCGAACAACAAAACAAATAGACATTATTCATTTTGCTGCTTGAGATCTGCTCCAGAACAATTTCATTTGCATTTATCCGGTGTCAGGCACCGAAAGAGGGAGAGGGGAGCGCTCATCTCAAATGATGCATGGCTGACATACTGTGAGTGATAAAAGTAATCACTCTAGATGCCATCTTTGAAATCAGTGTGTGCGTGTGTGTGTGCAATGATGCATTCACAGCAAATGCAGGGTGCCATTCAGGGTATAAGTGTGCATGTCTTTGCAGCAACTTTGTTTCCCTCTCAGTGTGTGTGTGTGTGTGTTTATGCATAATTGTGTATACATACCTAAACCTGCATGTCCGTTTGGTCATGATTGCATGTGGGTATAATTGTGTCTGTAAAATGTCTTGCAACGAGTCTGCATGAGCATGTGGCTGCGTGTGCACTCGTACCTTTTGTGTGTTTGACGCCGTCTTATTAAAGTGTCATTTAGACAGACACTTCTCAGAGTCTGGCCCCAGGCAGCCTGATAGATTGTAATCATGGACTAAATTGCTACTTTCCAAAGTAGTAATCACAGGTTCTGTGTTTGCGTGCTCGTGTGTGTGTGTTTGCGTGTCAAAAGGGGTGTATGTGTGTGTGTGCTGTTCAGTGAGGGGTAGACAAAGAACTTCATCAGTGTTTGGCATGTGTCTGTTTTGATTCAGGTAAATATAACGATCCTTACTGATTCTTTATTCGCTCTGAATTATCTGCATTCCTGCTCTTCCCTTGTGTTCAGAAGATGGCCATACTGTTCACTTTATGCAATCATGAAATACATTCACAAAAATAACCCCAATTGGATTCATTTCATTTAGTTCTTTTTAAATAACATTATAGGCTTTCACTTTATTGGGGATGAACCAAGCTTAAAGGATGACTAGAGGTAAGTTTTGATGCAAGTTATTTAAAGTTCCATATTAAAGAAAGGCAAAGTAAAATATAAACTAATTTGTGGGCTAGTTAAAATAATAACTGGCCCCCAGGGTCGCTGCAGTTGTTTATTGAATTTTAATCCAATGTCATTAGGATATGACGTGTAGAAAGATTTTTTATTCTAGAGCTCACTGTTCACATGAGTTAAAATGTCCAGGCCTCAATTTCAGTGTTTTTTTGGAATCAATAGTCACATTGCAAAAGGCAATGTCATCTTCAATTTCCTCTGACTCATTTTTAGGCCAATATACTCCTAGTGAAAAATTAAACGTTGTGGACTCAAAGAGTTTGACTGAAACAGCTCTGACTGACCTCTTACCTAGGAAGTATTAATCAGACTAAAACACTTTTTCTTTGCAGTGAACTACAAATATGTAATGGAAACTTACTTTAATCAATTTGTCATGATCTCAGTTCTGAGACAATCCCAAAGTAGGTATAAATGGATGTGTAGCATGTAAAAAATTGTACAGATGACAACATATTTTGTCCAAAAAAGTAGAGTTCCAATGACAAAATGCATAAGCACAATGTCCTCAATATCCAGCACTCATGGTTACGGAAACCTAAAAGTGTGAACCAATTAAAGAAAAATAATTCCCAAGGAAAATGATTTTTCTATTGATACTCTATCAAATGTAAGGTCTTAGCTTCACTCATCTTCTATGCAGGCTGGTTTGCTTATTCCATATTTATTTATTGTAATATTCTGCAACCTAACCCCAGCTCATATCGACACTAATGTTTGTAAAAATGTAAATTCTCTGGAGCATTTACACCTGTCATCCACATGTAGCCTGTGCTTTCAGTGAGGATGATCTCTAAAACTGTTTTGCTAGAGAGACCATGTATCCATCTAACAAACACATGCAGACTAAACAATCACACACACGCCTACTAAAGATAATTTACAGCAGCCGATAGACCTTACTTTCATGTATTTTGGAGTACAAGAGTAAATTCGAGTACCTGGAGAGTGCTAAATCATACACGGGGAAACATTTGAACTCCAAGCAATCTCTCTTCCTGCCACCATCCTTCCAAATAAGTTGCCTTGTAGCTGGAAGCTGAAACATTGTTTTTTTCTTTATGGTAAATGCTTGTTAAGAGAAAGAAAAAAAAACATTACTATCTCCTTCACTCACTACAGCTTTAAGTGGTCTTGCTTGAGTTTCTGTACAAAACCAAAACTTGCAAAGCTGTGAATGAATTTTCAGAACCAACAGTGAACATCCCACCATCCCAATAGTGAAACTTGATTATGGTGGCATCAAGCTGTGGGGATGATGTTCTTCAGCAGGGAGAGGGAAGCTATTCAGGAAAGGAACTACTGCCACATTAAACTTTGATCATGAGATTAAAAGCTTATTTATTGAGGAAACTTTAAACTGTTCTGATGAAAAAAAAACAAGCAACAGATGTTTAGAAAAATTGTTTTTGTAATCATGTGCTAGCCCTTGCAGTGTTAATGCAACATTTTCTTCAGAACTGCCACATTTTTTTTTTTTGACGAAGAAAAAATATGTGTCTACTACAATATTGAGAGTGGTCTAGCATAGGCCTTAGTCTCAACCATCATTCTGACATCTTCTGATAATATAAAGCAGCCTAGTTTGTCATATCCAAACTAAGTTATGGAAACATGCACATTACTTATTTCCTGCAAAATGTGTCTCAAGGTTGTTGCAAATTGACTTCATCACTGTCTTTTCCTCTCAGAAACAGTTATTAAAGCACTCCATAAGTTCCAGAAAAAAGAAGCATTATTCTCAATGTTTTGATTTCCGCTTGTGTGAATGTTTCGTATAAATGTGCGCCAGGTGTTCAAAGCCCCACGAGGGCCATCACCTAAAATTTATTTTCCCCAGATTGGCTTCAAAATAAAGTAAAACAAAATAAACACTAAACAGCCCTCTGACGCATTGGTGATGACGGTATTGTCTGGCAACACCTCGCCTTGTTGAACTGTGACTCCAAACTACTTACGCGTGCTATCTCAGATGCACTTGCATAATTTGACTATTTTAAGATACAGGGTACATGCACACTTAGCAACACACACACAGACACACCAATTACAAGCATTCATGTGCACTCCTCCTGCACCTGAGAAGCATGCAGCTTTTAAATCTCTCTTGACCTTTTGCAAAGCACACGATGACATGAACTGTCTTTCCTTTTAACCCACTTGCCCTGTTCTTCTGCAGTTATCGCTTTCCTCTCAGACTTTGCCCAGATTATGTCTCTTCACAGCTCAGGCACTCTGAGCAGAATGTCGGCAGGAAGAAAAGGAACAAACTAAACCTGTGGGAGTTTGTATTTCTGACATATGACTCATGGCAATTGAGATTACAGACTTGAGTAATGAGCTATAAATATATAAAAACAAAACATGTAAAGGGCATAAATATATCCTGGTGGAGTTCTGCTACACTAAAAAAAAAATACTAATGTCAGAAATTTAACACAATGTGTAGTTTAATAAATGTAGTAAATGATATCATTACTAGTTTTTCTTGGAGCTAACACGTGCCCTGCTCCTCATCCTCTTTTAAAGCCTACACTGCACCTATAATTTCCTCCAGCCTTTTTCCGTTTTGGCATGCGAGGTGGTAACTTGATTGGTCAGCTGTGCGCCTTTCCAGTCTGATGATTGGATTTGGTTCTCATGTGTCCAGAGCACCACCCCTGCACGCCGGGATGGAGCAGATTAACTAGATTTTCTGTTTCTCCATGCTTTCTCTTTCCCTCTCCGTCCCTGGCACTGTTATTGGAAGAAAGCGATAATTCCCCTGCACTTCAAACACAGCCCCCTAACTAAGACTCAGCTTAAGTCTCCTCCAAGGAAAAAAGCTGCCTGCCTGTGCACAGATGTCTCTGATTAAACTGTATCTCAGAGAGAGAAAAAAGAGAGAGTCCTGCTCACAGCTCACCCTGCCCCTCCCCTCCTCCCCCATTTCGTGCTCCCCTCATGTCTCTCTATCTGTCTCTCTGTTAGCTTGCTCAACCGGCTGTTGCCAAAAGAGCCTTGGGCGACGAATAAATTGCTTTGGTTTCGGCAGGCAGAGAAGTTGGCTGAGACAAGCTGAATCAGTGCATTAGATGCGAGAGCCCCCTCATAGACTGGAAGTTAGCCTTTAGCGCAATCATTGACCGTGAGTGATGATTATGTCTAATTGAAGGAGACTTTCGCTACCTGTAACAGAGCTGGGGGGCCCTGAGCATATTGGACAGATGAAAACAGACAGGGAGGAAAGAGCAGGGTGTGAGCTACAGAAGATGATGGTGAGAAAAAAGCCAGAGAGGGGAAGCGGAAGATAAAGGACTAAAAGGAGGGTTGATAAAGATTCCTGGAAACAGGAGAAAGAGATTTTCGAGTGTCTTACTCAAAATTACCCCTCGAACCTTTTCACATTGTTGTCACTTTGCGAGCATGATCTTAATGCAACCGTTCTACTGTAGCTCTGGCCACATGCGTATGTTAATTCTGCTGCTAGAGGTGAACCTGAATAGTTTGAAGTCTTTTTTCCAAGCTTTGACCGGTTCTCCAAGGTTCATCCCTCATTTAGCTCCATCCATCTCCTCACTAACTGCTCTAAAGCAATCTTTCCTGAAAACATTTCCCACAGCATGATACTCCCATCACCATATTTCACTCTAGGGAGAGTGTGTTTAGAGGGATGTTTCAGCTTTTGACTTCTTCAAGGCTTTCTCCCTGAACCTTTTGGCGTTATTCAGTGTCATGATGCTGTTTTCTTCTCTAATGTTCTCTAAGAATTTCTTTTTCCTGCATAGAAAACCTGTAGTTACCCCCAGATTTAATTATACACACATGGACTTAGCAGAATTTTTTGAGGGAAACTGGTTTCACTCAATTTATTTATTTATGGTATCAGATTAAAGACAGATGAAAACATGTGAATACCACATTTTTACATCATAGTTGTGTACTTTTGGTTCTTTACAAGTATGTACTACTTTGTGTTGGTCCATCAGATAAAATCTTAATAAAACATAGAAATATGAGGTTATAATGTTATAAAACATGAACATATTCAGCGGTCATGAATACTTTTACAAGGCACTCTGAAATGTTGGAACTTATAGAATAATTTAGCCAAGTTGTGATGCTCCTGTTTTAATATGTACAAGGGAGCGGGCCTGTAAATGGTTGACTTGGATTATTTGTATAATTAGTTGAACATATTGGAGACTTTACATTTGCATCTGCTTAAAATCTATTTTTAACAAGGAAAATGCATGCAAAAATTAGTGCTAACAAGCAAATTTCCAGTCTGTCCTATTGCCTTTCAAGTCATTCCCAGAACCCATAAAATGTGCGCAGTTATGTCGACTGGACTGGAGCTCTAGCTGCAATATGCAATAGCTTTCGAGCAATTTAGAGGCAAAAAAATAAATAAAAAAATCAATGTGTTCATTGTGTATTGGAAGGAAAAACATTTTCTCCAAACTGAAACAGCTGGAAATAATAGAATATTGAATCTTTTTTTTTTCAGGGAAGTGTTAGAGAGCTTGTGTACAGCAAACATGTTGGATCTATGCACAGAAAAGCATGTTAAGAAAGCTGCATATTCATAGAAGGGAACAACGATGTGGCCGCATGTTTGCATTTGCTTTTGGGACCCTCCATGTGCATCTGTGTGCAGGAATGAACGATTTAGCTAAGCGGATGAGTGCCAATGACAAAAACAGATACACACCCCCTCGCCACTGTTTCACTTCACTTCCACATGGCACTGGACTAACCTGGCATAAACGGCAGCCACGGGAGTCGCTTCAGATCATCTAGTAGGGTATTGGATTGCAGCGGCTGCCTTTTGCGATAACCTGGCAAGGTCCAAATTCATTAGGGCAAAATTTGGCTCCTACTGCATCGCTGTATTGCCCACAGCATTTGGCCCTGCTGCGCTGTGCCACACTGGGCTGAGCTGAGCAGCGATTTGCTGGATCCAGAGAGAGCCATTAGTGGCTGCTTGTGATGATGTGGATGCTAGACAGTGTCAAACACAGACATTTCCCTTTGAATGATTTGGGCCATCACTCTTTTCACACAAGTGATAGGATAATAGAATAGGTAGGAGGACAGAAGCAAGTGGAAGGGTGAGATATAAGCTGCAGTGAAAGGAATCATAGTAAAGTGTAACTTTCTGTTTGTGATTCTGTTGGTTCTGGATTAGTGCACTCTTTACCAGTTCCTACCTTTGTTTTCAATCAGTCCCATGTAGTTGCTTTACTTTGAATTTCTGTTTCTTACAAAAATCATTTTAGATGACACAGTTACCTTGCAGAATAATGGGATCTTTTTAAACTAATGAAAACAAAAACAGTAACAATTGTATTTACTAATTTCTGTGAAAGTTCACACAACAAGACTTGATACAAGATCCCTGAAATAAATGACTGTGTTTAGTAAATACTTAGTGCACAAAAACAGAAAGCACTGTGAATTACTGGATTTTTAAGTTTCATTCAAATAATTCACAAAAGTTGATTAGCAGACATCAAACAACACTTTTTGAACTTGTTTCTTTGCTGCCAGAAACCCACAATGGTTAACAAAGCCGCTGTAGCCTTAGCTATTTAATTTAATTTTACATAATAGTTTCTCAAAAGCAAAACACATTCAAGTGCTGATAAGAACTTACCTGGCAGTCTACAATATGCAGATTTTGAGCTTCAGTAGATCCTCCTGACACAGTGTAGATGATGCCCAGTCTTCATTGACGTTGATGGAATCTAAAACACAACAAATACAATTGATAGCTATTATTTATGTGTTTGACATTTATATTATTTTGATTTCACCTAACTGATTCTGGCTAACATACTTATCAAGAGATTTAATTTGTCTGAATAGATCTGCCTTTTAGAGTTCAAAGTTATTTTTCTGTTTTATTTGTTTTGGGGTTTTTTCACTTGACCTTTTGACCTTGACTATTAAACCCAGCTGTAAATTGTTAAATGTTTTCATTTTCCAGCATGTATTTGGAAATTTCTCTTTACAAAAGGGTCTCTTTCTAATAGATTAAATTTACTTATTTGTCTTTGTTTGGTTTTTTTGCCACAACAACTTTATATGCTAATTTGTGCATGCACAATTGGACATGCGTTAGCCCAACAAATATGAACAGAAACACACAGTGGAAAGTGGGGAGGTCTGACATAGACACCTCCATCTAATAACGATAGGTGCAAATGATGTGAACCAAAACTCCAACATACACCTTCCGCTCTGCCATCCCACACATATAGAAGCTCATACATAATCATGGGTATAAACATTGAGGGCTCATCCAACATACACCAGGCGCAGGGCTCCAGTAGAACAGTGTTAAATGAATTATGTTTATACTTTGTGATGCCTGTAAAAATCTACTTCAGTAAGTTGGTGTGATCAAGCAAAGAATTCATGGTATCTGATGTCACTATTTGACAGCCATAGAGTATAGCTACCCCATGTGCTTGCATAGGCTTGAGGAATTGTGCAGATATATCAGTGTGTGCTTGCATCCCATTCATTCAATCTCATTCAACTCTGGAGTGCAGCATGGCCATAAACAGGGGGCACCTATCCTATTTGATAACAGATAGGCTCCCGTAGGATCAGCCATTATTCCTTTGCATTTTGCAGAGCAAATGAACTTGACAGATGGCTGTGTCACCAAAACCCTTGACTACCAACCTGATTATGCAGAAAACAATACAATAGAATAGAGCCGAGGAATCATTACCACAGGAAGGAACTCTGGGCTCCAGAGCACACCCCAACGCTGCAGCCGACAGTCGAGGACAATGCGGCGCAACCCAACAAAATTACACTTGTGAAATTGAACAGCAAGAATGAGTTTAACATAAAGTGGGTTACGGTCATGCAATCTGTCATCAGGCTAAAGCGATTGTCTAGGGCTGCTTGCATGGCATATGAACTCATCTGTCATCTTCGGTTCTATAAATGGCTTAAGCTCAGGTTTTAAACTTCAGAGAATTACTGAACGAGGCAAGGCTCCCCTGCTGCCTTTATATACATTATATAAATACCCCTATCCCTATATTATTATCATTATATATATATATATATATATATATATATATATATATATATATATATATATATATATATATATATATATAAAAATAAAGTTTTAGAGATTTTAGTAAAGGCCGTTCCTATCAGCATCGGGAATGCTCATCCGAGTTTATCGCAAATTTTGCGATAATCAATATCCTCAGCCGGGGCCCAAGCGCCAAAGACTTTAATTTCTGTATGTCAATAAACTCTTCTAATCATCTTCTTCTCTCCGTCTGAGTCTCTCCAGATTGAAATTGCAGTACAACACACAAGGAAATGTAGTTTAACAGCATTTCAATATAGAATGTTCTAAAGAAAATAAGTCCAAATTAAACGAAATATAGACTATGAGTAATCCACTTAAAGAAACAATTCCTATTTAAAATTCAATTAACTAAAGTCAGCTAAAAAATATGTTTCCTGTCCAGTTTCCTCACGGTATTACTGAGATCTGGACAAAAAGCAGCACATGTGTCCATATAAAAGTAAACCTAATGTATAAGAAAAACATAATAAAAGGATTTTTCTCTGCGTTGAGAATAACTAACCACTGAGTCCAGACTTTGCTCAGGAGGGTGTGGAACATGGATATGGTCTTCCCAGTCACAGGTTGAGATGGAGACTCACATGTTGTCAATCAGGTCTTTACTGCAAGATCCTCTCTGCAGTTGGAAAACAGAAACAAAGCAAAAGTTAGAATGATGCACTGCATGAACATAATATAAACTCAGCATTCGTTTAAATGTTTGTTTCACCTAGTTGACTTGCACACATCCAAACATGGAGAATGGAACTTTAACCAGGCAGTGTGGTCATTTCTGACTGAAAACTCAAAAGTTCTTAAACCTTTTTTTAAACAGGTGTGATCCCCTCTGCAACCAGACAAAAAGCATCAATGAAGACCTGTTGTTTCAGGGAATTTCCTATCTTCATCCTGTCATTCTCCCTTTTAGAAAAAACCTGTTTCTCTTTACAGATTTGTACTGTTTGACCTCTCATTCAGGATAGACGACACAAGACATTCTGGTGTAATACCACTGTCCAAAAACAACAGAAAAAATCCCAAAAAATCAAAAACAAAAGGGCTGATTATTTAAAAAGTGAACAGTCCTTATTTGGTGTGTATATCACCATCAATTGTTTAGATTTGAGATGTATATCTTGTTATATTCCCTTGTTCATGATGAGTCATTTCCTCATCAAAACATGTTTGCGACATCCTCGGATCTCCATGGCAGATAAGTGACACACAAATTTGAAGACTGAACAAGTAGTTTGAAGAATTTAAATTCTGTTCTGATAAATGCACCCAAACTGAGAAAAACTGTAAAATATTTAATATTTAAATTTCCTTGTCTTAAAACCCAGTAACTGTCATGGGAAACAATACTTACTTAATGTAAGTATTTTGGAGGTTAAGGAAAATATTAAATATTATTAGCTCTGATGCCAACGCCAAGCTTTACATTTCCAAGTATTACAGAAGCATTGACCAAAAACTAACGTGTTCTTCACAGTTTTAACTTGCATGCATCAACATTTTACACTCAAAGTAATTCATATGAATTACTGAAACAAACTTGGAAAAGTTGCTTCTGCCATTAACAATAACTTTAACCATACGCAGTCTAAAGTAGACCCGAAATAAATATATCTATTCAGTTGTTCCTACAGAAACATTAATGGAAGTGTTGCGTCTGGGAAAATTAGCATTAAATGTTCTATATAGCAAAAATGTCTAGCTGCAATGCATGTACATAAACAACGTGGCTCAGAAATTACAGGGAAACATTTCTTTATCAGTTGGTTAAAGTTAGCTAACTTTAGCTAAAACTGTGAAAGGGGCTCAACTGTGATGCAGAAATGTGTTGTCCTCCTTCTCCTTCTGAATGTGCAAAAATAGCAGAAACTTGATTTTGCATCCTGATAAGGACCAGGCCTAAAGATCTCTCAGCACCATGAGCTAGCACCTGCTAGTTAGCAGCCTTAGCTAGTGCACTGGGACTATACTGTGGTGAGTTCAGGACACCACAGTATCCTGAGCCAAGCTCAACTACAGGAACAGAGTTAAAAGAATCTTGCTGCTGATGCTGCTGGATCAAGCAGAGATACAAACTAGATAATTCTTTGTTTACATGACAAATAACAGTAACTCCATTAACTGTAAACCCTGCTGTTTAACACAATAACAAAATGAAAAACTCTCCAGATTATATTTGAAACCATAATATTTAAAACCAAGTTTGCGATTTCTGAAACTTCAATAAAAGTTGATTTCACAATTTTTATGCATCTGGATCACACTACAACTGCTCTTTATTGAAGTTTCACAAATCAGATAGAGGTTTCATAAATCCCACACTTGGTTTTAAATATTTTGCTATTAGTTGGGAATAATCTAGTCCAGGTTTGAAGGGTCTAGTGACATGTGAAGGGAAGCAAGTTCACATCTCCTTTCTGGTAAATCTAATTTAAAAACACAATTGTTTAAACCTTGCTTTCTGAAATTGTATATACAATCTAGAAATGGTGGGTCTGGGCCGCAAAATCAACAGAAACAAACATGTTTTTCCCAGAACACATAACCATTCTGATAAAATGGTTATGTGCAAAAATGTCCTATACATCTTGCCAGACATTATAGGACATAGTCACTGAAAGAGCGAGGGTTTAGTGAAATCTGTTGATATTTAATCAAATGTTATTGACAGTATATGTGTAGGTTTCAGTCCATAAGTATAATTTTGTCCTTGTTTGGAGCAGAAAAATTCCACCAGAAAGTCAAACTTGTGAATCCAGTTCTTCTTTTGAAAATTAAGTTTGTTTGTTTTGGGGTTTTTTTGTATCATCATTGCATTCTGGAAAAAACAACAACAAATTTAAAATGCATCGCTAAAAGCCCTAAGTTATCACATTAATGCTGAATGAATGCATAAACCTCTGGCGACCACTGTTCGAAGCATCAAACCTTTAGTAAACACTTTCCGCAACTCATATGCTTCTGTTTTCACTGATCATCTTGTTCTGTCTCTACATGCTGCAGTGCCTGCGCTCAAAGTAAAAATCAACACTAGAGTCACCAGCAAGGTTAGCGCTCCACTGCAATTTATGTACACATGGAAAGTCAAATCAAAGACCTTATTTCTTCCTCAGCACAATGAAGCTTTTCAGTGGAAAAAAAATACAAGTCAAATAGAAATAAGTGGGCAGGAGAAGACAGTGTGAAAGTTGGCGAGCTGAAAACGAGTGAGGGAAAGGGAAATAGGGAGAAAAAAAAACAGTCTTTAAATGACTTCGATCTCTAGTGTGATGAATCACAGAGTTGCAAATCCCTTTTTAGCTAATTGCTACCAGCATGTGAGATTTCGCCCCTTCTCCTCCTCCATGTTCAATATCAATTTTCAAAGCCAGCAGAGAGAGATAGCCCCGGTCTGTTCCCTTGAGTCTTGCCAGAGGCCTCGCTGATAAAAACTGCACTAACAGCACTTAGCCATTTCAGAGACGAGGCGAACAGACACACAAACACACAGACTCTCTTATTCACAGCTGTGTGCGGTAATGAAGGAGAAAAGATGGGCCAATCGAAGTGAAACAGGGAACAGGCTGGTGTCATCTGCTCTGTGACCTTCTGAGAAGGCTGTGTGCACATGTGTGGGTGTGTGTACATGTGCGAGTCTGAGCTCTCCTCAAGAAGTCTGGAGGTCAGACCTGTGCTCACTGAAGGGAATTAACATTTGTCTGCTTTGCTAAGGACAGGCTGTCCCTCTTGGAGAATGCAGGAGATGTGTGCATTTCCAATGAGTAGTTAAGGGTTTTGTTAGTCTACAATTAGCAATATATATATATATATATATATATTGTATATATATATATATATATATATATATATATACAATCACTCTTACATTAATTATCTAAGATGTTTAAGTGAAAACTGATCTTTTTAAATATATGAATAAATGTGGGTTAATTATAAACAGAAAAGTGAGAAGTGTTGATTTGTACTATTATATATATATATATATATATACAATCACTCTTACATTAATTATCTAAGATGTTTAAGTGAAAACTGATTTTTTTAAATATATGAATAAATGTGGGTTAATTATAAACAGAAAAGTGAGAAGTGTTGATTTGTACTATTATATATATATATATATATATATATATATATATATATATATATATATATATATATATATATATATATATATATATATATATCAAGTAGTTGCTTGCCCTTGACCATCTTTAAAAAGGGCAGTGGAGGGTGGATGGACGGGGAGGTGGGGGTGGAATATGGTTCACAGCAGAAGTCCCCTGAAGTCCCCAGACACTTTCAGCTCCAACCCAGCGATAGTTGGATAGAGAATTTAAGGTCCACCTCCACATCAGAATCCATCACGGAAAAGTGTGAACCTAATGTACTGCAGTCAATAACAATACCCACACATTTAACAAAAGTGCATCGGGGTGTGTGCGCGTGTGGGGGTGTTTGTGTTGCCAATTAGTAGTAAAAGTTTCTGAGGCAAAGTGAAAAGATATTACCTTCTAAAGATAAACCGATTCAAACCAGTATTGTAAAATCAGAAGACACTAAGCCTTTTAGGGTTTTCAAGACAGATGGAAGGCATAATTGTTTAAATAAATAAAGGAAATACAGTATATCTGCCTTCACACTGAAAATCTAGGACAACAAATGACCAGTTCTTGACAGAATTTTTTCATTTTATTTATTTTTTTAGCATTTATTTCTGGAGAATGTGAATTGATTGCAAGTAACCACCAAAAGTGATGCTTGTTTTAATTATGAAAGAAAATATTTCAGCAAAAATGTTTATTCCAAGCAAAATGTTGACACCTTACTCCCAAAAACCACCAAATGTATCATTGCCATGTTGTATGATCCACTTCAGATTTAGTTTATGGATTTATTTACTTATATTTTGTAAATAAATAAATACATAAGTTAAAAAGCATTTTTAGACATTTGCCTTTTACCTGTCTTTTAGTCCCTTCAAGCTTTGGTTTGGACAGTGGATGATGATTCAGCAATGATTCAGGGGCTAAATTCACATACCCTTCTTATTCAAAAAAACTTTCAAGGAGCCACAGTGGAGAAAGGTTTGACAGATCCCTGGCCTTCGCTTTGCTCCCTCTAACCTTCTGCTCTTTTTTTACTCTAATCTGATTTCTGGTAGACATCTTTGATCTAGGCCTAGGCCAAAGGAAAGCATGCAGCAGAGGCCTTGCCTTTACAGATGAAGTGAGGATGGAGATTAGCAGTCTTTCCTTACAGCTTTAGTGGCTAATACCTGATTAGGGCCCAGAGTCAAGCAATTGTCTCAATGCTGGCTATCAATCCTAGCATTTGCTCTGAAGCAAGGGTGGGGGAGTGGTACGGAGGTGAGTCAAGGAAAAAAGGGATTGGGTTGGAGGGGTGGTAATATCAAGGAAAGTGGGATGGAATGAAGGTTGATACCGTAATGGATACTCCTTTTATCCCACCCTACTAAGAAGATTAGGCCTTTGGATTTCATATTAGCTGTGATCTCTGGGCATTTGGTGGTCCATACAGCTGGTTCTCCTCTCCTCTCCTTCTCCATCTATTGATATATTCTATGGGACTGTATGGGACTAAATATCCATCATCCAGTCGTCATTGCAAAAGTAAGCCATAATCCTTAACATCTGTTTCAACTTAGTGAAAAGTCTATTTCTTTCCCCTAAACCTTCACATTCATGGTTTTATTTGGAATTTGCCATGTCTTTGTAATGAATGTACAGAGATATTTTACAATTTGCTAGAGAACAGTTGTGAACAAATATCATCCCAAAACTAGTGAATAGTCTAGACAGGTCAGAGTTAAAGTTGTGAACCAAAGGGTTTCATTAAAAACAACAGACCAAACTCTGAGAATTGTTTAGTCCATCATTTCAAAATTGAATGCTTATGGCACTATTGCAAATTTAAAAGGAAATGGCTGTCCGTCTAAACTGACTGCTGCAGAAGTCAACAGCCCAGGTAGCAGAATGTTTGGGAGAGATGATCAGTGATAACATTTTCCACAAATCTGACCTTTACAAATGAGTGGAAATATGAAAGTCATTCTGGTTCAGAAAAGTACAGTAAATCCCTTTTGGAGTTTGAACCAAACCTAGTGATATGACACCAACGGAAGGACGAGATCAAAACTGGGGTTCTTGGCCAACATGCAAAAGAACTATGGTTATTGATAAACTGTTCACAGTGAACATGCAATGCCTATTGTGAAACATGATAGTTACAACATTATGAATGTGGATGTTTTTTCTTTGGATGGACATAAAAGCTTATTAACACTAATAACAAGATGGATGGCACTAAGTACAATGTAATTTTGGAAGATGGGTTAAAGCAAAAATGATGAAGAATGAAAGATGGAAACACATTGTGTGGTGTAAATGAAAAGGCAATTAAAATAAGCCTAAAAACCCTCATTACCCTAAAAGCTTCATCTATTCATAAGTATACATTTTATCTACTTAGGATCTCTCAGTCTTTGTTCCACAATGCATGGCATACCATCTTTTAATCTGCATGTGCGTGAAAGGAGGGGCTCAGACGCCCTGCTTACATGGCTGAATAAATATATCCTTATTAGTGTGCTTCTGAACCTCTGGATAGAAATTTAATGAATAAAAGGTAAAAATGAGCTGTGTATGCATGTTACTGTCTTTTTAGGGAAATTAGGCCTGCAGGAATTAACTAATGTAGATGATTAATCTCTATTTCCTGAACTTTTATCCCAAAGTTATTTATTAAAGCGGTGTATTTGTCTGCTTATATTTTAGTGGTACAGTTTGACTGACTTGTTAAGCCGTTTTGATTTTTTTTTTTTTCTGTGCACCACTGGAATTTGCTTGCTTCATGTATCGCTTTTTTTTATCTTCCTCTGGCTAATTTGCATGCGGTACTACAGGCCCATCTGACGAAAGGGGGGAAAAAAGTTGCCGTAGCTCAATACTAAGTGCAGTTTTGCAGTTGAGGATTCTTCTCCAGCAGCAATGGTCATAGACCCATGCAGTGTCCCACAAGAGTAACCTACTTAGTGCCTTTGCTCCTTCATGGTCAGTTAATGAGAAGGAGGGTTGGGTTGCATTGCTACAGTTCACCTTTTTCTAGCTTTCTCTCTCTCTTATCCTCATTCCACTTAGAGCCGTATTGATTTTAAAGACCTAACATCTCTTCGCCAAGAGAACCCTCTTGCTAACACTCTACCCTTCCCAACATCCAAACAGAGACAAATTAACTAAAGTTTGCCGGGTAAGGCTCTCGTATATAACACCTCATACTAAAACAGAGGTGTAATGATAATGTTAAGCTGAGTGGTGAGGTGATGGTTTAGGAAATTTGCGTAAGATGACTAATAATGGCATATTGTGAAAATGATCTTGAATCTGGCATGATATCTCAATTTTCTTTTGGCCTACTTTATGTTGTCACACATGCCCTATTTAATTGTTTTGTTTTTAGTATTTGTACTGGTTACATAGAAATCAGGCACAGGTGTAACTTGTAAACTACAGATTACCAAAAATTGTGATTAATAATAATTTATTCTGTGTTAAAGAGAATTTTTTTTTTATTTTTTTTTTTTGGAGGGGCAGGTCGGTTTGGATAGTTTGTTTGTCTTTCTTAAGGAATAAAATGATCATTTGAAAACTGAATTTTGCAATTTATCTGGTTATCTTTGTCTTATAATAAAATGTATTTGATGGTCTGAAACATTTAAGTGTGACAAAAAGTAAAAATAAATAAATACTTCTCTGCAGTGGACAACACTCTGTAGTTTGATAAACAACTCATTAAAAAGTAAATTTTATTGGCACAGAACATTCAGATTGAACATGTTTTTGTATAATTCTGCGATTTATAACATGGCACAGGATGAAGCTGATACATCCTTTGTTATTTTCAGACTCCATTAATAATCTATGGTCTCCCCGCGCTCCTCGCTTTTGGACTGGTTGCCGGCTGTTTACACAAACTGACGAGGGCACCAAAAGAAGGCAGGCTACAATTTTTGAAAACTATTTTAGCCCCCAGTAGACATGATAAAAATGGTATTTATTAATTGGATGCTATCCAGCCTCTGTTTACATATTTCATATTCATTTATTATGTTTTCTTTCCATGGCCATGGAAAGGCACTTGACTGACACAAATGCATTATTCTATTTGTGTGTTATTTCCCGTGGGGCTGTTAATTATTTGTTTTTCTTGAGTGTAGGAATTTAAAGGAAATACATCACAAGTCCAACACGCAAAGGATGATGAATGCTTTCCCCCTTTTTTTTCTTGCAATCCTTTATGCTTCCCTTTCCTCATGTCTTCCCCTATTTATTCATGCTCAAAGGAAATCAAACCATAGTACAGCTGAATACATTAATTTAAAGAAGAGCTAAGACGAAGTCCCATAATAGAAGAAAGTATTCGGTTTGTCCTTTTAGGTCAGTCAGTGGTCTAATCATTTGCTGGCAAACGGAGCGCTTAGTTTTGTCAATAGATTTCACACTGAAATCTGTCGTTTTGAAGGCAAATATGGAGCAACAAAATGCAAAGCTTAAAGCAATTTATTATGCCATTTATTATTCTAAAGTAATGAATGTGGAAATATGAAATTTCTATTTAGCTGTCGTGAGTACTTTGGCTGAAGGGTGACTGACATTTTGCTCCGGCTGACAAGTGCTGATGTGACTAGTCATATTTACTTCAATGCTTGAAAGAGCTCGCCCAGCATTATGCTACATGCGGAACTTTTAAACGTACTCTTTTGCTGGGAACTAAGGGAGGCCTTTTCACCTTTGCTCTTTTAGAAAAATGAGAATGCAGATCGTTTTTTTCTGGAAAGTTGAAAGGCAAAGCAAGAAAAAAGTCTCCCAAAAATCTCCTAATTTACATGCATAAAATATCTTTTTTGCAAAACATTTCCAGTGAAGTCACTGCACGTGCTATTAAATGCAGCAAATACTGAACTGAGTGCTATACAAGTACCCTTGTTAACATGTTGCTTGTTCTTTCATATTTCAAGGTTGAAAAACAAATAACTGAGGGGAGAAAAAATCTTCAATTTAGTGAACATAATCCAAGCGATCATTGGAAATGACAGCTGAACCAAATGAAATTGTATTCCCAATTGTAAACCAAATTGCTATCAGGCCAACATAATTTCCTTGTGCTGAGGCCATACTAATTCTGCATCAAAACATTGGTAAATGTGTTTAAAAGCCATAATAGCATATTACCATGCAGTCTTCCTTCACCCTCACACGTGGACCCTATTAATCTGGGACTTCGATTTGCATGTAAATGTGGTCAACTTTCATATCATCAAAATACATGAGTCCAACACCATCGGCAGGCCAGGGAGCTGTCTTCGTGCAACAACACAAACTATTCTCACCTGCGAGCTCATTATAGAATATATGCAAGTGCCCCTTTTATATGCACAAGTTATTACAGATTTGTATTGGTGTGCTTGCATGTGATTCCCTACTATGTGTGAATATGTACTTTTTGTGCAGCTAGATGCATGTGTAGGAATGTTTCGTAGAGAGTTTGGAATTGGAATAATGCATTGAAGTTTGATGTGCAATTACTGGATATATATTAAGAATTTTCACAGAGGTCAGACTAACAAGGCAGAAAGGGTAACAAGATAGAAAGAGATAAAAATAAAAGGAAAGATACATTAATATTGCATGTGTGTTTGCATCAATGTGTGTGTGGACATACTTTAGTAAGGCAACATTGTTTACTATGTTGACGGTGGCCGGAGAGGCTGAGACCTCCTTCCAGCAGAAGCTGTAACCAATAAGAGGAAGTGATTTACTTTCCTCTAATAATACAAAAATCATAAAAATGTGAAAATAAGTCTAAAAAGTAGACATTTGCTTGCTTTTTTTAGCTTTGTTTGCCATAAATAGTTTTTGAAGTTTCATCCTAAACATGGCAAATTCGACTAACTGTCGTCTTTGCTGCTCCTGGTCCCAACTACAATATCAGGGATTTCTCTGGTTTTTACACTAATCTATGCTCTGCTCAGAAATGGTCCACCTGCAACTTTTGTTGAAAACAAAACAAAACACCAATAAAGTGATTGAACAGTCAATTCTCAATTGTATCAGCTTTAAGATTTAACAGACCACTCATGCAGGCAGTGAAATGGGTTTCTCGCCATTCTTCCACAAAGGCCATGTTGTTCACAAGTACTAATTATCCTGTTGAAAAATTCTCCCACACAAGGTGTGGAGCTTTGTGACTCCTCCTAAGTTACCATAAGCCATCAGACTGTTTCTTTGATTAAGGCTTTCCTTTCCCAACCTCCCTTCTTTGAACATGTGCAGTTCTGCCACTTTTCTAATATTTGCATAAAATCATAAAAACCATCAATCTGTGTAGCTGTCTATAACAAGTAACTCCTATATCACACATTGGATATGATAGATTGTTGCAAATTTCAAGGGCTAATAATACTTTAGCAATTCACTCTGAAAGCTGTTTAGATAAAAGAACAAACATCAGTTGGCTTGGTCGGCACTTCTTTATCGGCATAGCTCGAACACAAAGAATGAGACAGACACTCATCAATTTTTTTATCATTCATGATGCATACGTAAGAAGTTGCATTCAAAAAAATTAAAATGTTCTACTTTTTTAATCCTCCTGCAGTGTTAGCGTGACACTCAGGAGAAGCACAGCAAATGTCACGGTCAGACAGTGAGGAAGCAGGGAGGTTGTCCCGTCAGACTGTCAGTTTCCGAAATCACATACAGACACACAACAAAAGGCCTTCTAAAATTGCACATTGACTGCACATAGAGTAAAAAAAGAAATCATGGAGTCTAAATGACTATCTCCTAAGACCACAAGAAGGTTAAACAAATGGAAACAAATATTAAACTTTCCTAGTAAAATTGGAAACAAATTAGAAAAATACAATGTCTATACCTGGCAAATTTAGCTTATTATGAATTGAATGTTAAAATAAAAGTACTCTTGATTTCACTGAAAATTATTAAGCACTGTATTGCTTAATAAATTGGAAAGTGAAAAACAAAACATTTAAGGGTCTATTTCTCCACAATTCAAGCAAACTAACTTACATACACTATGGTGTCATTAAATTACCATAATGATTATTTTGACATTTGTGAAGAAATTGAAAATAAGTGTCAAGACCTACAAGAAATGTAGAAGATGGCAGTTCTGAATTGCTATGGATTTGTCATTGAACAATGTTGACATAAAGGATGCCAAACCCTACCCAACATCATCTTTTTGAATACAATGGAATTGGATGGCAAAACTATTTGAGGAGTAAGACAAAAACATTGTGCCACAGACAAAAAAAAAAAGGATGTGGGGGGCGGGGGGAGGTGGAGACAGTGAGGGAAGACAGCACTCACTAAGGAGGCAAGGCCTCTTTCCATCATTATACCGCAAAACATCATTTGATTGGCTGCTCGGCAGCATGGGCCCCTGGTGGCTGCACAGCTCTGTCGTCGGGCTAAGGAGGGAAACAGCTTTTCACTTTTTCTGTCAAAACTAGCTTTGCACAAATGGTATCACTTTAAATGCCATGACAGTAGAAGGTGGAAGGGAGTGTGATGGGCCTAAGGGTATACATAGACCCCATATGCTAGTGACACTGATACAAGTGTAATTCTAGACTATTAGAGTGACACAGGAGATTCTTCCAACCCCTTACCACACACACACACACACGCGCGCGCAAAACCGAGAACATGAAGCAGCTGGGGGGGTTATGTGGAACAGGCTGTCATGCCATGAAAATTTAAGAAATTCTTTAACCTGGCCTTTCCTGATCCCCTCCTCCTTTGAATATTTTATAATGCCAAAATGATTTATTAACTTCAGACAGGTACAGCTCAGTAGGGCCAGGTAGAGCCATGGGGACAACAACAGGGTAAGACCCACAGGGTGCCACATCGATCAAAAGGCAGAGGGAAAAGGCTGATTTATAGCTTATTTTACGAAGAATATTTCCTCTGAAAATGTTCCCCGCACTTCCCTGGAAGTAGGTTGAAGAAAAAAGTAGATCCTAAATATAAACAAATGTACATTGGAAATATTGTTAAAGCTAATTGCTTAAAGACACAACTGTAGGATTTATTTGGTCTTGAATTCATGCAATGCAGGAATGTTTGACTGCAATCAGCTGAAGCTTGAAGACTAAAGCATAGAAATCACATTTTAGTAAGCGAGAACAATAATTATCGTGCAATACACTGCTTAATAAATTGGAAAATGAAAAACAAATAAACACTTTCTTCAAATGTAAGTCCTGCAGTTCAGACTAACGGCAAATTCTAAAACATTTCAAGAACAGCTTGATCGTATTTTTCAATAGTCCCATCTGTTTTATTGCTTGTTATTGCCAGTGACAAAGTTTGCTCAACAATGTCACAAAGGTCACTAAGATGTGAGAAAGAAAAAAAAAAGTCAATTAGACACTCAATACATCCAAGAATAACAATTTGAAGAAGAAACAAGGGAGACTGAAAGTCAGAAAATGACAGTTGAAGCAAAGGGTCGAAACGGGGGAATGGAGAGAGAGAAAAAAAATAAAACAAAAGGATTTATCTAACCAGAGAGAGTTAGAGCCCCATGAACAAATAAATTAGAGCGAAAGTGAGAACCATCAAAAATGGAGCGAGAGTGAGGGAGCGGTGAAGCAGATAGGGCCCTTGGGAGTCAGCGAGAGAACAAAAGCGGCCCTTCTGCTAATTGACTGCAGAATTAGCCCCATCTCCCCCAGAGGGACTGTGGCGAGGCAGTGGCAGATGGAGGCAGACTGGACATGAGAGCAGAAAAAAAACTCAGCAAAACCTGCTGTGAAGTTGCCCACAATGGTGGGTCGCAACACCGCAACAAGCGCCTTGTTTAACAGGGCTTGGCCAAGCAGGAAAAAAGGCTGGGGAGGATTACAGAAGGTCAGTCAGGGTGGCTGGAGCCACTGGATGTGGCAGAGTGGAGGGGATGGGGAGTGAGGAATAGCACATGCTTTGATTTGTTTATTTTATACATGCTTGTTTTACTGTCTTTCATTGGTATTTTTTATACTTTTAAATGTACAGTAGTGTTCTAAATAGTATTTTACGGCAGTACAAGAGGGATCGTACATGTGGTTAATTCCCCCTTAACTTTTTGATATTTCATTACGTTACTACCGCAAACTTTAATTTATCTTACTAGGATTTTATTGGATAGATTAACAGAGTAGCATGGAATTGTTTCATAGAAGGGAAGGGATATGTGGTTTTTATAATTTTTACAAATAAAAATCTGAAAAGGATAGTAAGAGTGTGTGAGACATTTGTCAGCAATAAAACATCATGAAGATCTGAGACAT
This sequence comes from Xiphophorus maculatus, assembly GCF_002775205.1. NCBI lineage: Eukaryota > Metazoa > Chordata > Actinopteri > Cyprinodontiformes > Poeciliidae > Xiphophorus > Xiphophorus maculatus. The sequence continues at coordinate 22,180,939 of NC_036445.1, forward strand.
TGTGGAATATTTTAAAGCTGGATTTGATTTAAAAGCAAGCTTTAAACATCTCACAAAGCACTGTTTAACCCATCATCTACAAGTAGAAAATGGATATCAGAACTGCAATCCTACAACATCATCCACTCCAAAGAAGTCCAAAGCTTAAACTTCGCTACAAGCCATGTAGGGCATACAGTTAAAACATGGAAATTGTGCTCTTATCAGACAAAACCAAAATTGGTCTATAGTAGTGTTTCTGTGGTGGAAAACTAACATTGCAGATCACTCCAAACATAAACATTAAGAATGATGGTAGAAGTATCATGCTGGGGGCATATCGTCCTTCTGAAGGGTCAGGAAGTGAGTTTGAGTTGATGAAAAGGTGAATGGAGCTAAATAAAGACAATACTGTACAGAGGAAAACTTGCTGGATTATTAAAAAAAAAGACTTAAAACTGCAGTAGAGTCTCACATTTTGATAACCCTAACTATACATCTAGAGGTATAATTGAATGTTTTACATTAAAAATGTGTTATAATGTCACCCTCAAACTTAAAACTGAAATTAATTTATTGGGGAGGACTCAATACAATACCGTTTGTTTTCAGTAATGCTGATGTCACTGCCTGGTGGTGCAGTGGTATTACAGTGTACTTCAAGTCATTCTTCAAGTTTTAGTATTTAGACGTCGATTTGCTTTTCAAAATATGAGAAAAAGAAAAATACAAGCTAAAAAAAGGTCCTAAGTAATGTTGCTAGTTCCCTAAAATGTAATTTATTGAAAACAACCAGAAACATTTTACTTCTTGACTTTACACAAGTGTTGCTGTATTCCATGCAACAACGACCGCAGTTGATTAGGTCTGACACCGATACATTTTTGAGCGAGGATTATTAATTTCAAGCAACCTTTTGATTAAAGAAGAAAATAATTAGTTCCATATTCTCAAAGAAGAAGCAAATATTTTGTTGGGTCTGAGTTATTATTGTAAGGATGAACACTATATTCTTTTTATCAGATGTTTAAGGATTGCTTTGAATATTTACTGTAGATGTTGTAAGGATATTTTCTTGGATCATAATGCATAACTCTAAAAAAAAAAAAAAAACATAAACCATTGCAACAGTCAGTCATTGAGAATAAAAGGAATTGAAAATTCAAAAAAATTATTTATAAATTTCACCATCATTCATGTCGAGTTTCGGAGCTTTAAATAAGTTATTAAAATCAGAATCAGTAAGTCCACAGTTGCTGGGTCCCAAAAAAACTTAATAGAAATGGATGACAGCAATACAAACACATTCACACCATACCACCCTGAATAACCAAGTAACCGCTCCTACTATGAAGTTGAATTGCACTGCTCAAAGCCCCTTTTTGAAAGTGCCAAAAGCAGCCATCCCTTTTCTAGGGATTACTCTGAGGAACGTATTTACTGTCTCTCTCTCTCATATGAAGGCTGTATGGAAATCAGAGGACTACAGACACCACTCATGGGCTGTTTTGAAATTCAAAGAAGGTGGGGAGTAAAACTATATTGTCCTTTTGAGGATGCGAGAGGATGCTTTCCATTCTGCCCTGCACCATGACTGTCATAGTAATCTGATATGACAAATTCACATACAGTGGATTAGCTGCCGGTGGTGAAAGCCAGACCGGTTAATATTTGTTGATGTCGCTTTTATCCAGGAGGTCTGGTATCCCTGGGCTGTGTGATGGGGGCGGGGGGAGGAAAGGAAAGGAAAGGAAAGGAAAGGAAAGAAAAGGAAAGGAAACAGTTATGAAGAAAGGTAAGAAAATATGAGGGCTAGTGAGTCTGCTCATCACTTTGTACACTGTCAAAATCTTTGATGTACCCGGACTCTTGATGTTGGGGGCTATGAAAAATGCTTAGCCCAATTTAAGCCTCTCGCAAAAAAGGCCTAACAACTGTAATTAAATCATTAAATTCTTGTCTACGCTTCACAGAGCATAGAGAAAATTAACTTCCCACCAACCTCATTTTCTACTTGAACATGAAATAATGATTTTTTTTTTCTCAAGCTCATATAATTACAAAGCTAACATCTGATAGAGTCAGCATCCAGGGGGGATTATCACATGCATGAGTATTAGACCTCATTACCAGCTTGACTGCAAAATTATTACATCTTGTAATTGGATGGCGAGATTTATACACAGATTGGCTGGGTTTCTGTAAGATTGTAATTACAAGCTTCATTGGTTTGCTACTTATCGGAACTTCACAGAGAAAACAACTGGTAAAATGAAATGAGCATTTCATTAACCTATCGCCTTATCAGGGGAAAAACCTGTGTAACGTTCATGTATGCATTAACATAAATAGGATCATTCATTCTGCCGCCAGATAGCCTGGGCTGGAGTTCTAAAAATAAATAAATAAATAAATAAATAAATAAATAAGGGGTGGGATGGTAGACGGAAACAGTGAGGTGGTGCTGGTGTGCATTCAGTGCGGCAGGGGTACGGAGGGAGGAGGTTGGTGGCAATATTCATTTATTTTGACAGAGTTTCTTTAACCTTCATAATCCTGTGTGAGACAGAGAGGAAGGATGGGGGAGGAAGGGATAGCAAGGGGGATGCAAAGGGTGAGAGAAAAAAGGGGGAAAATAACAATAAATTAGTTGTCTAACGTTACAAGGGATGAACTCAATATATCTATTACTTAAAGACTAACTGACTGTGAAAGTGCTCATTTCACGAGAGACGAGGCATTGAGCTGACGAGGGACTCATGGGGGCTCTGAGGTGGCTGCTCTTTACTTCTCTTCCAGCTTTCTCTCTCTCTCTCTCTCTCTCTCCATCTTTCTGTGCCTCTGCTTTGATGTTCCTCCTTTCACCATTAACAAACTCTGGCCATGTTCTTCTCTTGCTCAAACACAACAGCAGGTGCAGATTGGATGCCCACATAAATAACCTCCTCCACACAATGACATGATGGGATCGATCCAGATTTTGATGGGTGCCGCTCCACATACAAAAGGTGTGTGTGCGTGTGTGTGTGTGTTGTGGGTGTGCATTAAGATGAGGTGAGCAGAAAACCAATGGGGATGAGCAAGATGGGACTGGGAGGGGGGGTGATGAGAAAGATGGGGTGGGGTTGGTATAAAGTGGTTCAATTACAAGGCGAACACTATTTCTCTCTTCTTAACAAGAGATTTCATGGTGTGGACCAATGTTTGGCAGAAACAGCTGAGTGCCACTAATGCTAAAGCATTACTCTCCCGCCAGATCAGCTGGACCCTTTTGAGATGGGAGTCAGTTGTTATTGAACCTTATTGTCCAGACTGCTTGCTTTTTCAGCTGGGATCAATGATGCTTCAACCTAGGCGTGATGCAGAGAGCCACGCAGCAACCTGCCACTCAATCTTTGGGACACAGTCACTGGAACACAAGAGTGAACCGGCCGTCTTTTAAGCGTTGCCGATTTAACGTCGACAAGGAGTTACCCTCTACGCCTTATGGAGGCTACGGGCTTTTTTTTGGTTTATTTTTTATCCAACTCACTGCCCAGTTGGATAAAAACTGGGCAGTTTTTATCCAACTTATGTGACTCGCCACATTAAAAATCAACGCAACAAAATCCAGGGTTTTGTCACTTTAGGTGACATGGCTAAAATATTTTTAAAGCACTTCATGCTCCTGAGATTATTTCTGCAATTGAAGTTGTTCTATGCAATCCCTGCACTTTCCCTAATTATATATCAACACAGTAACATTAATCCCAGATTTACTGTCCTGTCCAGGGAGAGCAGACATAAAGATCACATTATTACCATGTTTTACACCTCGCTAATTGTGCATGTAGGATGAATACAGGATACTATATTGCAAGCAGAAAAGATGGAACTTTTTCAGCAACCTCGATCTCAGAATCCAATGTGCACAATAGTGACAAATGATGTGAAAAAGAAAAACCCAGAATGGCTATTTACAACAACGGCAATTTCTATCTCAAATATCTCATGCACTCTTTTGGTGAATATGCTGCTACAGTGTCAGAAAATCCAAAATGCATAGAAATACATGGTTTATAAGTTGCATTCACAATAATAATTAAGTGATTGCACAAGTCATTTTCAAAATGGAGCTCAATGGAGTTGGGTTTCATGTTATTCCCAGATCTAATATCTAACTTAGGCAAGGTATAAGTAGCCACCAGAATTTGAGCCTTGTTTGTTGTTGTTGTTGTTGTCAGCTCAGTTTCTACGGTAAATTTGCTGGCATTTAAACTTTTTTGATAAGTTTTTGTTCAGAAAGCAGTGTGCTAAAATAAGGAATCTTTTTGTCTGCTGGGGCTTATTTGCTCATTCATTTGTGTTTAACCTTCCAAACACCTTCCAAATATTTTCAAAACAAAACACCTGTCTTCATCTGTATCACTAAAGGCAGCCCAAACACCACCAGCTGATCTTGCGCACAGCTTGAGATGGATATTTTTAGACCAGAGTCCAGAACAGTTTGACTCTAAAGTGTCCTGCCAAGCCGAGTAGTTTCACTTCCTGCTTCCAACTTCTAAAGGGCAACAAAGAGGGAAAAACTCCTAAATGAATCGGGGAAGACATCATTGGAGAGTGGAATATTATTAACGTCCTATTAATCAATAATCCTAATAACTTCATTTCAGACTGTATTCTCAAATGCTGTCCAAACAACATCTGTCTGGAAAACTTCTCCAAATTAAGATCTGAAATGTGCTACCTGAGCATATATTCAGCTGTAACCTCCTGTTACTCTTACACCAGAAAATAAAACCGAGTGCAACCAATGTGCTGTTCTGTTATGTATCATAAAAGTAAGAACATTTTCTCTTACGCACTCTACAAATCTGATAGGAATTTACATCAATTTCACTACAACTAACTTGATTTGTGATTCTGCTGAGTAGGTACATGACTTCAATCTTCCATCTTTCCAGTAGCTGAATATCTCCAGGATCTGCAGCAGCCTCCTCTCACCCTGGACACAACCTCTTTCTGTCTCTCCCCTCCAGCAGAAGGTTCCGGTCCATCAGGACCAGCATGTCACGCTACCACACAGCAGTCAGTCGGGTGAACACGAACCCAACTCCTACCAGGTGGTATTCCTCCCCATCATGCTTTTTTAATGTAATGTTAATTTATATTTTTGAAATTGTGTGTAAGATTACTTTGCTTGTGCTTTGCATTTAACCTTTGCTGTGTTTGGGAGATAAATCCCTAGAACTGAAAGTCCTCTTCACTTCACCTGGCAACAGTCTTTTGTGATTCTGATACTGTAAAGTGTGATCAATTTAACCTTGAAAACAGTACACTACCTAACCCTAAGTATCAATTCCTGTTAATGTGTTTATTTTGTAATTGTAAGTTAAAACCACAAATTCATTATATATATATATATATATATATATATATATATATATATATATATATATATATATATATATATATATATATATATATATTTTTTTTTTTTTTTTTTTTTTTTGTGATCCAAACTAATAGATGGAATTTTCACTAGTAATATAAAATCTAAAAAAGTGTGTGTCGTGACGCGCCACATTAAAATTCAGCGCAACGAAATCCAGGGTTTTGTCACAAGTCATAATTGTGAAACATTTTCTCTACACCCCATAAACAAGACACGTTTCCTACAACAAACTGCGGATAAAATATTTATGTCTCCACTCAGCAACTACATCACATACATGAACAGATTTTTTCAATTCCTTTCTAGTATTTCGGAGTGGTGTTTACAACCAATTAAACTCTCCAGGAAGTTAAACCCCACCGCAACTTAACCAGAGTCAGTCTGATCATTGATCAAGGTGATGGAAGTGCTGGTGAGAGTTAGAGGCCGAGGCGTCCTGGGGAGCGTGTCCAGCAACATAAAAACAGCAGGTTTTTATGTTGCTGGCACAATAGTTAGAACAAAGATACACCAAATCGAAAAGCAGCACAACACGATAGCACATGAAAAGAACACTCTCATTAAAATTCCATTTGTCATGCTGTCTGTTGATCATTTTATCTCCAAGTCTTTACTTCACACCATTATCAAAGGGTGTAATTTCAAAAGAATACTTCAGTGTAAAAAGTATTTTTTTTTTCTCTCTCCATAGGGCCTTTCCTTAAAATTCAATTAACTCTCTTCATAAATAAATGTGGGAATTGTATCATCTGAAAGCAGATTTGCATGCTCCCATTTACTTCTCTGCCATCTCCGAAGCAGCAAATCAACATCTGAAATGGGAGAGAAACTCTTATGAATATTTTTGGAGCTTTCAAACCAATCTCTTGAGTCTTATGCATTCAGATTTAGCATAAAATTATAGGTGGGACAAAACAAGTTATCACTGCTGTCTTTGTCCAAAGTCTTTTTTTTTTTTTTTTGTACTTCTCACACATGTATTGTGCTTAGCATACTGAGAAGTGCAGATATGCACGTCGAGTACACTTGGAGTCTGTGGCTTATGCTGCCTGCTGGCTGACTAGAATTTGATTTATTATTCATGGAGAAGTTAAATACCCAGTAATGGAATTAGTTTGTGAATTGCCAAATTGGTTAATTTGCTTATATGCAGTTTTTTGCTGTGGTGATCAAATGTCTGCTGACTTGTGCATTCCCTGCAGATCCAGATGTAACTGGTTTTAAGACAGAAGCATGCTACGATATGTGAAATAAATACGAACCTCTGTAATAAAAAGGTTAGAATTTATTCATCTTGAAAGCGACTGGATTCGTCCTTGAGGTGTCTAATGGTAGCTACTTACAGCTGTGCTTCTAATTCCATTTGTCCTATAAACATACTTTCATGATTATACAAATGCTAATCCTCTTAGGTGAGCAGAGCAGTAAAACACTTAGCTTAAAGCAGTTAAAACCATTTAAAGGCAACTAAAAGCTATATCCTCCTCCTCCTCTCGCTGCAACCCTCAGTGTTTCTGTCTTCTTGGCTAGCTATAGCTATTCATTAGCTCCAGCCCCTATGGCAATGAGAGTCTTTAACCTCCATTAGATCTAATGTTGATATGTTTCCCCAGCAAAGAGCCAAAACAATTAACACCCCTTCTCACATTTCTTTCCCCTCGGCCCTTAACCACATCAGAATCTGGGCCCACCCGTTCATTACCCACCCTCGAGAATGCCCCTGGGAGGAGACAAGTCAGATCCTCGGCTGTTGTCTTTTGTATGGTATGCAGTTTGAAACCAGAAGCAGTTGAAACAAACTTGTCAACAATAGTAATTCAGTCCTTAACATTGCAGCAGTGTGATGGTAACGGTTTTCACTTTCTTCTAAGTGACACATCTTGACAGTTTGAAGTATTACTGATTTTTGCCTGTTGTAACAACAAATCAATAATTAAAAGAATCGCTTTTGAACCAAGTAAAAAGGGTGTGTGGGCTTGCGGGGGCGTGTGTGTGTGTGTGTAGTGGATGAGAGGAGTTAATTACATAAATCATGTGACAAAGCTGCACATTTTCATACTGGAAAGACAGCAATAATAAAACAGAGCCGGGATTTAGTTATTTTGAAAGTCATAAGTTAATCTTGAGTTTTGAGTCAGGTCCCATGTCAGGATATAAAAATTCGCCAACTGAGTCTACAACCAATAATGCCAAAGTCCCGTTTCTTAAACTTTGAATTGAAATCCTTTAACCAAACACCCTAATATTATTAGTTTCCAAAAATTTTAAAGGTAACTTTATGGTTGTATTTATTTAGCAGAACAAACATAGAACAGCAAAACCTTGCTGATGTTGCAGTTTCTGTCCTAAATGTGAGCTCATTACAAAATGTAATAGTTTAAATGCTTTTGGTTTTTTATACTATTTTATATATGTTTTATTAAAAATTGTCAAAGTACATTCTCTGCATGGCCATTGTTGCCTTTAGTGAGACTACTTATGGACGCTGAAACATTTTTAATTTGAACTGACTAAACATACAACAAGCCAGTTCCAGAAGCATAAACCTGATTTTTGTTAAAGAGTTGATGAGTCAAATAAGTTACACATTTAGGGTCTATCTACATTTCCTTTTGCAGCACTGCATAAAATGAGGGGTAAACCGGAAGTGGAGGAAATACTACATCACATTCTCTATGCACCTCATTCAACATCCAGTGGGTTCTGCCAGCACTTTGACTTTTGGTCTAACAATGACCTAAAGAGTGAGACCAAACATGCAGGTGTATTTTATAACAGGAACAGCCAACATCCAAGAGTCAGTTGTTGAGCCTTCGAATGCATTTATTGAGAATAACTTCAGAAATTAATAAATGCAACATTTTTGCAGCAATTTTTGATGCACTATATCCATTATATTACATACATACAGGATTTATTTTGCTGACAATACAACAAATAAACTACTTATTTGACAAAAAGATTTTGTTTCCTAAAAAAAATATTTTATGGCTGCATGTTCTTACTTTAACATATTTATTTAAACTTGCTCAGCAATTATAGTGATGATGTACTATTTTGGACACACTCATTACAGATTCATATTTAACACTATAAATCAATTCATAGGCTTGTATCTGAAGAACTGTGTAGCAGAACTCTACTCCTGGAAATCTTATGGCAAGGATTGGAGCTCAGAAAACGATTCTGTTGCAAAACTGATGAACAACACCCAACTATTTAGCTACTAAGTGCAAAACATCTTGCCCTTTTTGGACATAGAGTAGGGCTCTTTTATTATCCAGGAAATTCCTAATTTCCTTACCTTTAGGTGTGGTGCAGTTGTCTATGTATCAAATATCTCACAGTAACACCAGTGGTCCTTTAACTCACAGCAGAATAGCTCAGTTGCTCTAACGCAGTTCAGCGAGTACAAGAGGACCAATGTGTGAATGCCAGTATGTTCTCGAGAGAGATAACATAGAAAGAGTTTGAGATGATCCGTGAATATTATTGATATTCATCTAATCTCTTCCCCTACAGAGGAAAAAGAAAGAAAAAAAAGAAGAGTTTTGGTCTCAACACTTAATTTTGATAATCTGCGAAGAAAAGGTACAAAAGGAACATTCTGCAGATTCTTAACCTTTCTTCAACTTTGGCACTCCCAGAGGCAGGAAAGGAGTATCTTTCACCACAGTTATTAGTTCACAGAGACACCCCTGACCTCTGCCGTGGTAGCCAACTGTCAACATAACCCATGTTATTGTAATGCAGGTTCACTCTCTTTGACTTCTGCTGGTCTACCTGTTGGCCAGGATCCTGCATACCTGAGCTTGTATGTATACTGCAGATTTTAATTAAACTACACCAAGCTACACTGTCATGACCCCTACCACCGTTGTTTTAAAAAATTCTATGGAACAAAGACCTTGTATGTTAAAAGACCATGAAATGTTACAAGGAACCTTGAGCAAATTGCTACCCTTGTCATTGTAATGAACCTATTTATTGAAGAGAATTATGTCTTGGCTGTAAACCAGCTATTATCGTCACATATTTATGGTACTTGATGAATATCACTACACTTTCAAAAATGCTATCCATTGTTTTGTTTTTGTCTTTTCAAACACAGATGTAGTTGGAAAATACAGTTTGAAAATGGATTTCAACAGCAGGATTTCACACAACGCAAAGTTTTTAAAGAAACATGCTAAAGAAGGAAAGCTAGCAGTTCTTCTTTGCGTGTCTTTCACTTGACCTCACAGAGGAAGCCTGATGTACAAGCTTACTAATCACATGCCTATTTCCCCCAAAACCAATAGGGGGCCCCCAGCACTCAACTTTTCTGAACACTTGCATTATTTATAAAGTATGGGCCTACTTTTAAATGTGCTATGATAACTTTGGATTCTAAGTGGTTTCATTTTTATATGAAAAGTTAGTTTGTGTTAAAACTAAACGTACTGTTATTGATATCCATCTAAAAGAAGTAGATGACTAGAAAGAACTAATGAGTGCTAGTATGTTGTCCCACTTTATGAATACTGTCACACTTTACTAATACTGTACCTGTTCGCAAACCAAACTCAGCAATTACAAGCCACTGAATAAATGTGCTGTCTTTTTTCTCAACTCTACCACGACTGCATTGAAAAGCTGTACTTTGGACACAACTGCCAGCTCAAAAGACTACAACAGAAAATTAACCCCATTCCTCCAACTTATTTAAACCCCCTGCCTTCCAACCATATGTTATCTAATCAGATTTGATTGAATAAAAACGTAGTCATTGTTAGAATTTGTACATTATTATCAAACAGGTTGTGTTAAATGCACACTGCACAACAAATCGAAGACTGGCAATACTAAACAGGGGTCAGTGGTGCTGTAGTGACTGGTGGTTGATTGTGGTTTAAGTTGGAACTCTTAAATAAAATTCTGCTCAAGGCCCCGTGCAATCTTCTACCGTATGATTGTTTATTGTGCATTTTCAACTAAGGCAACTCGGATAAAGAAAAAAATAAAATGTCATTAAAAAATGTGAGAGCAGAGTTTTAATGCGGAGCACACACGTTTTTAAATTATATATATAAAAACACTTATCCACTACCTGGGTGTTATTACAATGTGGCTATTAGGGCATAGCGGCTTATGAAGAGCCTCCTGTAGATTAACATGATAAAATTATCTGATAAGAAACCCTCGGGGATTTTATTTCTTTTCCCTTTTTTTCTGATTTCCTTTTTTAAAAAAAAAAAAAAAAACAAGAGGAGGAGAGGATTCAATAATCGTTGAAACGGCGTGCACGGGAGCACGAGTACGCGCACGCTGGAAGCAGAGAGCGGGGATGCAGACGGTGAGGGTCCATCTGTCCCAAGGCGCTCTACGCGATGTGGATGGATTTGATTTTTATTCTTCTTTTTAACAGTATTTTTTTTCTTTCTATTTTTTCGGACTGAGTGGAAATTAGACAAAGTTTCTGAACAGTTTCTTTCTTTCTGGCTCGACAGTTGAGAGCTGGGTTTGAATAAAAGTTGGAAACTTAACAAGTATTGGGTATGGACTCGTGTCAATATTTACAAAACCCTATTTATTAATTTTATATAAAATGATTTGCGTTCACACATTTGTATTATTATTATTAACAATCATATTAGTGGTATTATTGTGATCATCTATTTCTCTTTTTTTTCATCATTTCTGTTCAATTTCCGTTTAGAGATAATTCTAGTCTCCTAACTTCCTTCCACCACAGCCGTCATATTCAGCCCCCCCTCCGCCGCCCCTCCCGCACATATTTCCAGCGGGTTATCACTATACTGCCATTCCTCCCCTTCCTTTCTTGATGTGCTACCCAGATTACCATCAGTGCCCCTCAGATATTTTTTAACAGATCTTCGGCGCTCGGCAATATCCACTTGGAGCCATCTGGTGCTGATCAGAATCTGACTGACTTCTCGGGCTTCAGTCGTTAAAGGCATTAAATCTAGATGTACAGAACAGCGCCTTTGACTCGGAAGGTGGGTGATAGGAGAATCGAATCATATATATATATATATATATATATATATATATATATATATATATATATATATATATATATATATATATATATATATATATATATATATATATATATATAAACAGTTATAACAGTGTGAACACTCTTCCCACCCCCGTGCATGTGTGCGCCACACGGCTCTGGTTGTGAAAGGAGAGGACGGCAAAGGTTTCCGTTTATAAGAGGTGGAAATTGGATAAGCAGTTCAAAAAGAGGTGACCAAAGCTGAAGATCGGATTTTTTTTTTTCAGCTAAGAGTAATTTATTTATTTATTTTTGTAAAACAAGTAATAGGGGGGAAAAAAGTTACAAGTATGGCAAGCTGTTGTAAATACATCATCTTTGTGCCTGATTTTAAATTAAATCAGACACAAACAATGTTATTGTGCGCACTAGAAGCCTCGCAAAAGATGATGAAGAAGAAAAAAAACAGAAGGGGAAATCATTCCATCGCTGTTTGCCTTGTCTCTGGCTTGTCCACATTCCTTTTCACACAAAGCTGGAAAACGTGAAGTGGCTCTGTTGTTACAAAGGACAACAACAATCTGGTCTGAGTCCACACATAGGGAAGGAGAGAGAGAGAGAGAAAGTTCAGTGGGGGTGGAGGAGGGTGCAGAGGATTTGGCTGATTAAAGCTTTATGAGTAAATCAAAGGACAAAACAGTAGTCAATAAAAGCATTTATAATTAATTGAGAAATTATGCATGGTTGTTTCTGGTTTGGGTTATTTGTCAAAACTTTACATTTTTGCTCATTTGTTTGCTTATTTTTATGAATTTTGAATTCAGCATTTGGGGGAAAACTCGCAACAAGCGCAAAAGAATGAAATGGAAAAAATTGGGACGACTTTAAAGCCCAAAGTTTTTTTTGTCTGTTTTTGTTCTGTTTTTTTTTTGGGGGGGGAGGAAATTTGTCAGAAGAATTACATAAAAGCATAGTGAGTCTGCATTACCGAGCACTAATTCCTCTGTGGAGCAGCTTTCCCCTCTTTAATTACAATTTAAATCTATTCAAAGTAAGTTCCTTCTTCTGACGGGTTTACTTCCCCCTGTGTCGGACAGCTGTAAAATCGTGTAGACAGGTTGTCATACAACAATCAAAGCCTTCGGTGAATGGACTCTAATGCTTGAACATTTAACATACAATAAGTCCAAACACGAAGAGAGAGTGTGTGTGAGAGAGAGACACACACAGACTGAGCGCGAGAGAGAAAGAGAGAGAGAGGGAGCGAGAGAGAGAGAAAGAGGGAGGCCCCAGCCAATGTGCTCCACTCTATATTCACATTATCCACATTGCTCCAAACGAGGAGGAGCTTGCGGGCTCAAGTAGGGGATGCCAATCAAAGCATCAACTTCAAATTGTATCTGAGAGATCAGCCTGGAAGACCTCAGGGCCAGGCGCGTCAGTCGGAGCACAATTGTTGATCAGATCACATCCAGCGGACTCTGCAGCGAGAGAGAGGGGGAAAAAAAGAAAAAAAAGAAAGCGAGGAAGCAGAGATTTAAGAGTGGTTTGCTCTGACTACTCACCTCTGCGTGTTTGTAGTAGTCGAGTTTTTGGCTTAAAACACTTTACATTTTACTTCTACTGGCTCTTTGGTTTTTGGTGGTGTCTCCCTCCATCTTTGTACACTTTGTTGCGCACAGATTTTTTTTTTCCGGGGGGGGGGGTTGTTTTTTTTTTTTTACTTTTTTTTTTTTTTTACTTTTTGTTTTGGTCGGGGGAGCTGTGCGACAAAAAAAATATATATATATATACATCTGGCGGTTGGAGATGTCTTTCCCGCAGTTAGGCTACCCGCAGTATCTAAGTGCCTCCCAGGCTGTATACGGGAGCGAGAGACCGGGAGTGCTTACGCCTTCATCCCGAGGAGGGACCACGGAAATCGGTGGAAGTCCGTCCGCCACGGCGGCGGCCGTCACGTCGGTGCTGGGCATGTATGCAAACCCGTACGCACACAACTACAGCGCGTTTTTACCTTACACCAGCGCGGATTTGGCTCTCTTCTCGCAAATGGTAAGAATCAATTGTTTGCTTTCGCATCGTGCGCAAATGTTTCCAAATTCAAGCAAAATGATGCCATCTGTACCATCACTACTTGTATTTTTAGAAGCTTATTTTGTTACGCTGCAAAGGATATTGAAAAATATAAAACAGTGCGGAAATATAATCAGGGTGCAATCTATGTAAAAAGAAGCAAGTGAATGGAACTATGAAAGTGGGAGGGGGGGGGGGAATCCAGATAACATTTTGGGTGTATCTTTAAAAAAAAAGTTTGACAAAGTTTCTAACTCTTCTGTTTTGGTCAGATGACTCTTGACCAAAGTTAGAAATGTGTGTTCCGAAATTCAAAATCTGGAAGAATGAATATGCTAAATGTTTTCTTTCCCCCCAGTGATCCCAGAATTCCACTTATATTTTAACTTCTTTCAGAACTGTCAGTTTGTTACGTCTCATGAGGCAGCAAGCGATAATAGGTCATTTGCAGAGTGTTAATGTGCTGGTTAATGAATGCATTATAGGCCCAAACGCACAGAGCGCTCCAGCTAAAGGAATCGCCACGGGCCAAAAAGTACAATGAAAACAATTGCATGAATTCATTGAAGTTTCAGAAAAATAAAAAACAAAACCTCACACCAGGTAAATTAGGACTTTCAAACGTCTAACCATGACACGATGAGAAAACCTAACTCAGAACTTCAAACTTCTTTCGTCTTAAGAAAGAGGTCTTGTGCACTCTTGCATGAAAGCTGTCAACTATCTTGGTAAACTTTTTTTTTTCCTTGGAAACATCTGATACCCTATCTTGGAAGATGCATGAAAGACATTTTTAGTAAAAGAAAAAGTCTTTGAAAGACCAGTTGTGCAGACGCGAGGCCTGTAGCATGTGGCAGGCTGCAAGTTGAGAAGGTTATTTGTGGAAAGCTCTGCGTCAGGTGCAATTGGAACTCTTTGATTTTTTTTTGTTGTTTTTTTCCACAGAGGCCATTTTCATTCGAATATATGCTTGAGGGGGAGGGGTTAATCGAATCTAAATGCGCTCTAAAGTTATCCAAAATGATAGAGAAGCCGGCAATTAATCCCTGATTTTTATTCTCTTTTTTTCCCCTCTCTTTTTAAGGGGTCTCAGTATGAGCTCAAGGACAGCCCTGGCGTTCACCCCGCTACTTTCGCGGCCCACACGTCTCCAGCCTTTTACCCATACGGCCAGTTCCAGTATGGCGACCCGGCGAGGCCCAAGAACGCCACCAGGGAGAGTACCAGCACTCTGAAAGCTTGGCTCAATGAGCACAGGAAGAACCCGTACCCAACGAAAGGCGAGAAGATCATGCTGGCCATCATCACCAAGATGACACTGACGCAGGTCTCCACCTGGTTCGCCAATGCCAGGAGGAGACTCAAGAAGGAGAACAAGGTGACCTGGGGGAACAGGAGCAAGGAGGACGGCGAAGACGGAAACTTGTTCGGCAGTGGAGACGAGGCAGAGAAGAACGAAGACGAGGAGGAGATCGATTTGGAGAGCATAGATATAGACAAAATCGACGAGAACGACGGGGATCAGAGCAATGAGGACGATGACGATAAGTCCACGGAGGGAGGCAGGGAGCACAGGGGCAGCCTGGGCGCGCCCGGAGACTTGGACAGCTTGGAGAAAAGACGGGCCTTCGCCCTACAGGCCCACGAGGCCTTTGAGAAATCCAAGAGCGTGATGTCGGTTCACGCAGGGGGCAAGGAGAACTCAGACGGCAACAACAACACTACGCGAGTTCTGTCCCCTGACAGACCTGGGAGTTTTCCCCTTCCCTCTAACAATAAACCCAAAATCTGGTCTCTGGCGGAGACCGCTACCAGCCCCGACAGCTCGTCTCAGAAACCTTCCTCCCCTTGTGCGCCAGGGGCCAACAGTAATCATCCATCAGCGCCCCACCAGATTCAAACCCACCCGGCCTTCCTCCCCAGTCATGGACTGTACACTTGCCAGATTGGAAAGTTCCACAATTGGACCAACGGGGCCTTCCTGGGCCAGAACTCCCTGCTGAATGTTAGATCTTTCCTGGGAGTAAACCAGCACCACCACCACCACCACAGCAGCCATCCTCTCTCGGCCCAGCAACAGCAGCCGACATCGGTGGTGGTGTCGCCGGTTGCAGCTTCAGCAGCGCTCAGCAATGACAGCAAGGCCCCAGCAGACACCCCCAGTCCCAAACACATAGGTAGGACTGCAGAGTACTAAGCATTAAGAGTTCAGAGTTAAGCATGTTTACTCGCGTCTTTATCTTAATGCACGCAGCTGTTTATTTTTATTTTTTCCAAGAGGCCCACGATTGTAATATCAAAGCTCTGCGCAAGCTTTGATGCAAACATCAGTTTTTCATAGACACACTTATTTTACTCAAGCCGTTCCTTAAGTGAATAAAGATAAACTCTAAACTGTTGAAGAAAAAAAATGAACAAAAGTCTACAATTTATTTTAACGACCTGTATTTTTTATTTATTTTTTTTACCCCTGTAGAGCACGAAAGATCCGATTCACCTCCAACACAGACCCTCAAGTCGTCATTCCGTCCTATTCAAGACAGGTGAGACAACTTTGCTTCTTTGTTGTCGCTATGAGTATTTCATATTCAACTTCCAAATTATAAAATTATTGGAATCAGCAAGTAAGTGGCATTGCTCTAGAGGAGAGTATTGCATTAGATGTTGACAGCACTTATTGTAAAAAAAAAAAAAGAAGAAAAAAGCATTTAAATATGAAACAAATTAGAATAATTCATTAAACGTACAAGTGATATATGACGTATTAAAGGGTTTATATTAGAAAATGTGTCCAATATGTGCTTTAAATGAGTTTTTACTTCCCTCCCTCCCTTTATTTATTTTTTCTTAATTACTGTTTTTTTCTCTCCCTTCAAAGTAAGGTGATAACAGCGAGAGAAAGCACAGATAAAATAAAAAAAGCAGTTTGCTTTAAGGGTGACAGGGGTCTTGACTTTCATCCCACACCCCCTTTAATTCCTCCCCTCTGGGGAGAGTGTGGCTACTTATCAAGCCACCGAGTAAAACGGGCTCTGTCTGGGCTGTGTGCTTTCCCTAAAGACCCCTGGGAGGCCCCGAGCCCAGGGGAGGAAAATAAAAAAAAAAAAAAGTAGTTTACCACTGTTTCAAGTTTTCACAGTGCAATGAATTGGAAATAATTATATTTTAAAAAATGTACTTTATTTCTCCAAATTATATATTAAAACGTAGGTTTTAGTTTGTTTTTAATAATTGTTTTTCGTAGAAAAAAAACAAAAGAAGAAAAAAAAAACAGCGAGGAATTAGAATATGCAGGCTGGATCCCTGTTCCCTAATCAAAACCTTTCAGGCAGACACTTGAGACGCATATTGAAACCCGCTGTCCAAACACGGCGGGGGTATTTATCTGCCTCTCTGTATTATTCTTTATCCAGATCCTCTCTGCCTTCCAGCGCCAGGAGTCCCCAAGACGCCACGCAACGGGTCCTCACTGCTCTCTCGTCGGCTTGATCAAGACATTTGATTTTGCTTTCCCGTGCTTGGGAAAAAAAAAGAATGAAAAAAAAAAAAACATGGAAAAGAGACTTGAAGCTCAGCAAAAGGACAACAAGAAATAATAATAATAATAAAAAAAACAATGCAGTTTAGCATTTGAGTCGGTACAGAACAAATGGCGTAATTTGGTAATATCCTGTGGATGGATGGATTACTTCCTCTATTGTTGTGTAGCCTATACTCGCGCCTATAATGTTACTCTCTTCCACTTTACCCAGACCTGCTGGGACATTTTGGTAGGCTTTTTACTTCATTATTATTATTATTATTATTATTATTATTATTATTATTATTATTATTATTATTATTATTATTATTATTATTATTATTATTATTATTATTATATTATTATAATTATTTGTCTCTCTCCTGTGTTTTTGGTGTCTTTTGTTTAATGTAAATACCAAGTGATTCAAATTTGTAAATAGGAAACATTGAAGGAATTTGTGCAGATCGTATATTTTGCTTAATAAACTAATTGAAATTTTAGAGAAAATCCAAGATTTTTTATCTTACTTTTTCATTATTATAATTATTATTATTATTATTATCATTATTATTATTATATATATTTTTTATAGTAGAAGTAAAAAAAAAATAACCCGCGTATTTAAAACAAAACAAACAAAAAAAAATCTAAAACAGGGTGTGAACGAAAAACAACAAAACAAAAACATGGCATTGGCAGACCGCAGGCAACCAGGCTTAATTTTATTCAAGTTTGGAAGGAAAGCAGCGTGGATGCATTGAGGTGCTAATAAGTGTCCAGATGGTTGCTGGTGACAGAAAATGGACAGGAGCAGCTGGGAACGTCATTAAGTAATAATATGGGAACGCCCAGTCCAAACAAAATCAAATGGTTAAAATCTAATCTGTCAGAGGGAGAAGTCGATTCGAAGATAAATTATTAATATTTTCTCTTTTTCGGGGGGAGACACGGAGGGAGGGAGGAGGAGACGGCTGACATATAGTAGGGGCCTTGCTGTTTTGTGGGCCCCTGTCTGTTCCGAGGCTGATAATAATCATTAGCTTATAAAAGCAGGGGTTTTTTTCCCCCTTCTGTGTGGAACTAAAAGCACATATTGATTTGGCGCAGATGAAAGCGCAATGGTTGGCTCTAATTGGAAAATGCGTCCAGCGGGGCCATTTCTTTTCGTTTGTTCGCGAAACAATCCGTTCTAGTTTTATTTGCGCGCGTTAAAAATAAAATTATAATTCAAAAATTAAACCAGTAGTTTTAGTTTTTTACTTATATATTATATTCAGACCGTCTTAAACGTGATTGCATTTTCTTCAATTGCTCTGAGAACTAACATACACCGCTAATTTAAAAAAAATAATAATAATTTTACCTGCAATACTATTAATTAAATAAATCTGAACAGTTTTGCAAATAATAAGCTGTGAAGTCGTTTGTTCCAGGGAATTTATGTGTGGAGGAGTCTGAACCTGTAGAGCTCATGCGGATCCGGTTTGCTATATCACAGCGACCTCTATAGGCGAGCGATGGGCAGATCGGAACTGAAGTCGGATTCAACCTTAAAGTACACATTTAAAGAATTAAACAAAATGCACACAAACATTAGTCTCACATGAGACAGAGTTACACATAAATTATGTACCAAATAGAGTAAGCATGTGTAGTTAAATCATAACACTGGTTTCGTCACACAAAAAGAAGAAGAAGAAGAAGAAAAAAAAAAGATGGTTATTTTCTCTTGAGGGCAATGAATCATTTAAAGTTTATTACATGGAATGTTGTTAGAATATACTCTCTGTATTTACTCAAATGAAGTTATGGCAGCAATTTGCATTAATTAAAGTGATTTTTAAAAAATATATTTGGTAAATGTTTATCAGAGTGCGTCAGAGTGACAGAGAAAGACGTTCGTGTGCATAAATCTGTCACTTAAATGACCGCTCTTAGCAGCGGAGGCCCACGATGAAACATTAACAAAAGGTCATTAAACGTGTTTGTTCAGCACGGCCTGCTGCAGCACAACTATAGTCACAACTTCACAACCGATATTATTGTGCCATTCTGGCTTTACTTCCTTTAGTGCTTGCAAATGATTGTACCGTGATAATTTGTTCCCCCTCCAGCCTTCAAATCAACGTGTCAAAATTTAAAAAATGGCCAGCAAACATTAATGTAAAAGCATGTAAATTTCATCCTACAAAACGGCGAAAGCAGGTGTATGATATTCCCCGGCCCCGACCCCCACCCGCTCATTCACACATGACACTCCCCACCCCCCCACCCCACACAACTCACTGCTTGGCTTTTGAGGGGGTCGAGGGGGTTGGAGGGTGGCTAAAATTAAATAACCTCTCCGTGTCCCATTTATTCCTTTTGTACCGAAACAGCGTGAGGTTGGGGGGCAAAGGCGGTAGCTGCAGGCCATCATATTGTGTTTCCGTAATAAAAACAAAATTATTCATTTAGTAAGTGGATATACCGCGGATTGTCTAATGGCTAATGAGCGCAGTTGAGTCTGATAATTAGGCTGTCACTTCCAGCCATTTCTATCCCCGGATGCTCTGGGCCTCGACGCAGGGTGGGGGAGTGTTATGAAAATAAGTGGGGAGTGGGGGGGTAAGAAGTGCAAATGAATTCATTAAAAGTAAATATATAGATGAAGAATGGAGATAATCGGGATTACACATAGACACAACAGAGTCTGATGTTGAAACGACCCACTTCTGAAGCAGCTGCTACTGTTGCCGTGAAAATAAAATCCTCCTATTTTTTCTTTTTTTAGATCTAATATCTTCACTCAGAGATGCTTTTATCTGTGTTTGTCTTTAATAAGGCCATTAAAATATCAACGATATAATGACAAAATGTCTAAGAAGAATAAAAAAAAATTAAATTAAACTTAATTCATAAAATTGCATGAGAAAAACAATTTTCAAAAGTGGTAATGTTAGATATATCATAAAATTAAATAAATTCAAGCTAAAAATAGATACATTGAATAGGGACGGGTGAAACTCATATTGTTTATCTTAAATGGAATTTTTGTAACAAACAATATGATTGATATTATTTAACTGCTAAACGTATTTCTACACAACTGGCTTCAAAATATCAACAAATGCTTAATTGAAAAGCTTAGTTAGAAGCTAAACAAAAGTTTAAAAGCACAATTGGGTTACTAAAAAATGACTAATATGATGAAGTAGCCGGGTAAGCTTGATTTTTAGATATTTGTTTTTTAGTGTGTTGTGTTTTATAGCAAAAAGCACAGCAAATCTATTGTTACATCAATAAAAACCACCAAATATGATGATGGATTTTTAGTTCCATATCGCCCACTGCTAGCTTGATGTTTGAACCAAACCCACTCAGGCGACATGCAAATGTAAACTAGAGCAAAAACAATAAGTTGTTGACCCTAAAACAATTTAGCATTCTGTCACCCCCTTTGCTCCCTATAATGCTGCACTCTTTTGTCGGCAGACAACAACAATCTCCCCCTTTGCAACTGAGACATGTCATGCTGGGGCAATCCATTCAGTTTAGGAATGAACTGTGCATTGTGGCACTTTGTGTGTGTGCATGTGTAACAGGAAGAGTATTTGAGAGGCGAGGGGGTGAGGTGACCATGTGGGGAGGAAAGTTTATCACTGTCTTGTCTTTTCTGGTAGAGGCTGGCCATTCTTCCAACAGACTGAACCCCTTAGTTGTCCAAATACATGAGTGTCTTTGCCTTTTATTCACCCTCTTATTCAAGTGTTTCGTGTTTCCCTTCAACATCTCTGCTGTCCTTTCACAGAGATGCCCACCCATACCCATTCCCCTATAATCCATTTATCTAGCTTCCCAAGCGAAGCACTGGTCAAGCAATGACACAATAGCCATCTAGGGGGGACCAAATCCCCCCCTGACACCAACCCAATGTTTAAGATTGGAGTGAAACACACAACAACAAGCATCGGCAACTCAGTGGAGTACAGCAGAGACGACAACAGGAGCCACCTTCAAACCATGCCACACCATGTTTAGCTGACTAGTTGTGTCCTGTTCCTTGTTTCAGTCGCACAATGGGCAGTGAAAGGGACAGATGCCTTGGTCATGGGCCTTTCATTGCCGGAGCAGTAGGCTGCTTTAACACGGGGTTCTTGCCACAGGAAGAGGGTGCAAGATTTGGTTGGGAAATTGAGGGCGAAGGGAGGGAGGCTGCTCTCCAACACAAATAGCAACATGAAACTGGTAGTTGCCTGACGACTGCCTGGCTGGCTGACTGACACATTGCGGGTTGAGCAACTACTCACAACAACTCAACAACCCATGCAGACCCCTGCTGACGCAAAGAAAAACTTGGACGGGCTTCTAGACATACGAGAAGTAAACATGGACTTTTGCTCATGTTTGCCTGGTTCTCTTTCATTTGGCCATTCAAAGAGACATTCTTGCATTTTGATCGGGCAAGAAAGAGAGGAAGCAATAACAAAGCAAAAATCTGCCTTGTAAAGTTTTTCTGTTTCTCTCCGACTCTGAGTGAGGAACACAGAAAAAAAAAAAAATCTCTTTTCACGCCTCTGCAAGGAGGACAATATGCTTATTTGGATGGAACTCAAAGCCCCCCATGCCAAATAGTCAGGCACTAATTAGGCTGGCCTAATCTAGGAATTTTATCCTCAAATCTGATATATCTTGGATGAAATGTTCTATTTTAGGAGACCTCAGTTGAACATCGAGGTTCATTATTATCTTCTTGTTTGCTACATGTTTGTTGATCAAAGTTATTTCCATGTCTGTTGTTGCTTAAAGTGTATTGACAGAGTCCAATATACACACAGAAGTTCTCTAGCTGTACTTCTGTTCCATTAATGATTCCATAAACCAATTAAAGTTGGTCTGTCTTGACTCTCCTGAAGCACTTGTACATTGCTGCTCTACCACAACAGCACTATATTTAGGGAAGAATGCTGTACGATCTCTCCCTCCCTCTTTAACACACCCACACTCTCTCTCTGTATCTCAAAACACACAGACGCCCGAGAACGCGTGCGCGAATTCCTCGTTCAAGCTGCTGGAGGATCAGAAATATTTTGCCTTAATTATCCTTCAGTATGGATCATGTTCTTCAGGAGGGACTAGTAATGATGGGGTTATTTATAGTCATTCATTCTCACTCTGTAATTATACACTCTTCAAAATTGGGGTTTTCTTACATTTGGCGTGTGCTCGAAAACGTAAATTAAACAGACAGCACTGTTGTTAAAATCCCTTTGAAGTAAATCCCCTCTCCAAACACAATTTGATGGAAAAGTTTTATTCTCGGCAACACTGTGTGTCTTCGTTAGCACAGAGTTTGCTTTCCCTGCTGAAGTTGAACAGTGTTCCCTCAGGATCAGTTTGGTAGGAAATGGTGATGCAGCACCAACTTACGCTAAATGAACCATGTGACTTTTTTAAAACTACACTTTAAACAAAAGTATCCTTTGTATCTTCTTTTTTGTATTAAAAAGTTTGATCATCATGACATTACAGTGCATTTAGAGTGGCTTTCAAAAGTTATTTTCCAAACTGAACTTTTTCAGTTTGTTACAATGATATTGTCCTAAGTTGGACTAAAGTCAGAAGTAAATGAGCAACTTTTTCTAAATTAAAATCCAAAAAGTTGGAGAACATTTCTGTTCAGCCCTGTTTATTCTAATACTACTAAATAACATCCATTGCAACAAATTGCCCTCAGAAATCTCAACAAATAGAGTCCAGTCTTGTATATTGAAACCTCAGTATAAATGTTGGCGTTTTGCGCAGCCCTTTGAGGTTTAATGCAGCAGCATCATGAAGAGCAAGGAAGGCACCAGACAGGTCAGGGATAAAGTTGTGGAAACGTTTAAAGCAGGGCTAAGTTGGAATCAATATCTGAAGCTTTAAAACATCACACAGAGGACTGTTGAGTCCACCATTCAATAATAGAAAGAGTATGGCACAACTGCAAGGCGATCAAGACATGGCTGACCTCCTAAAATGACAGAGGTCATTTTAGGAGGTCAGCCATCCTAACAAGAGCATCCAAGGTTACTGTGCCTCGAAAAGGTTTTCCACCCCATGATATATTTTATTGAGATTTTATGTGATATAAAAACTCAAGTTAGTGCAAGTAGAACAGGAAAGGAACGGACACATTGCTTCCAAACGTTTTAACAAAATCTGAAAAGTGGGGTATACATTTTAGTCAATTCCTTCCCTTGCTTCTATACCTTTAAGCGTAGATCTCTAGCAGTGTGGTAGATCAATAGAGCAAAGTGTTTTGCTCATTCTCTTTAAAATTCAGGATCTGATTGGATTCAGACCTGTATTAGACTTAATTCTGGAATTTGGACCAATGTAACCTATGAATATAATCTTATCCAAACTATGCCATTGTATCTCTCTATATTTTGAACCAATTTCATACTGGAAGATGAGCCTCCTTTCCAGTTGCAAGCCTTTTGTAACATCCAAGAGTTTTTTTTATTTTTTTTTTACCTCTACAGAAAATTTCTGTTTACTCTATACTAAATAGTTGACTTTTAAAGATGGCTTCTTGCACTTTTTAAAAGTTCTGTAAATGCCCTAAAAATCCAAGCCTCAAAACAGGTGTAATGGTTTTCAACTTCTTAGTGCCAGTCTTGTATTTTGTTTTCTATTTCCAATGGTACAATTGATTCAGATATAACAAAAAAGCTACAGGCCTTGTGCACACTTCTTTTTCTCTCTGCACAAATATTTCCTCAGCTACATCTAATAAAGTCTGATTTCCCCGTTTTCTTTTCTGATGTGATGCCATTGTGTCTTGGGCTAATTCCAGGGGGCTGTACAAAGGGAAGCACAGCCATCTGAAGTGTCATGCTGCAGCTGTGGCTGGAGCATAGGAATTTCCCTTTAGTATAGGATGCTTGTTTCGCTCCCTCTCTCGTGCTCTCGGAACACTCCCAACACATGTGCGACACAGAGTGCAATATCAAATGCAACACAGGATTTTCCTTTCATTTTAAAAGGGAAATCTTCACTTTTATTGTCTTGCAGCCATTGTCTTCTCCTGACCTCCTTTGTTTGATTCTCCGTGCCGTTGCAAAAGTATTTTTAGGGCTTTAACATTATGTATGATTTTGACTTGTCTATAAAATAGTTCATAAAAATGAACAATATTTCAATTCCATTTGCAAATGCAGAAGAAGCTCTGCCCAGATTAGTCGCACCATCAGCACGTCTCACCAGTTATCAATAATTTCTACCGTAAAGGAAACATAAGATGTAGTACATCCTCCATCCCCTTGGTGAAGGCAGACAATTACAATGTCAAAGGCTGTCACCTGGAATACAGTGGCCAGTGCATTCAATGTCAGCTCAGCTGCCAAAGCTGAAACAGAAGAAGAGCCGAACAAGAACACAATGTGTTGGAACTATCACTTCACATCCATGCAAAGCTGCACTAAACAGCCAGACTACCTTGCAGTGATACATTTCCCCTCTGCTTGAACTGAAGGCTGTTTTTTAACACCTAGAGTTCTTCACTGTGGTGTATCGTGTTGTAAAACCAGAGGAGAGTTAGGAGAGTTTCACTGTAACTCAGCTCTGTGAAATATTAACATGAAAGATATTCACCAAAACAGCATATTAAACTCTTGTTTGTGTTCCTGATTAATCTCCATTGAGTTGTTTTGTTTCTTTTTTTTAATTTGAGGGCTGACTGAATAATACACCAAAACTTCCAAGAGTATAAATAATTTCCTAACTTGATGAAGAAAAAAGTTATCATCCCAACCCTTTGATATTACCGTTGTTGTGTAGCTTAATTTTATAATTTCTTATTCTATCCTGTAGAATAAAGAAGTGTGATCAGGTTGGGACTCTGATAAAAAAAAACTAATGATCTCTAATCTAGTATCTTTCCAAACACACTAAACTGAGTCAATTTACAACCCAAACTTCAGTTAAAACTTGGTTAAAACAATTCAACTCTTATCCCACCAGCCAGCACCCATCATTTAAGTTAAACAATTATTCCAGCTGCTTTGTGCATATATGTGTGTGCATGGCAGCCTTTAGACCTGAAAATTGTATTCATACCTTAACATAGGTCTCTTTAGCTGTTTAATTAATATACTCAATGCATCTAAGATTTGCACCCAAACACATTATGCATTGCTTCTATGTTGCTGATAAACACCGGCAACAACCAACTACGAGGACTTTTTCTCTTTCCCAGAAAGCTCATTCCACATGCTAGAAAATGTCCTAAAATCAACCTATACTGAGACAAAAAAAAAAAAACTAAAACAGAAAGGGAAAAAGTTCTGGATAGGCATACAATATGCATGAGTCTTATTATTGAGACCATGTGAAGCACACGAACAAAGCTTTTTTTTTTTTTTTTGGGAGGATTTGGGGGTGGGTGGAGGTTCATTCTTTTTTTTTCATGGTAAATCATGTTCACATCAAAGTTTAAAAATACACATGCACATCTTGAGGAAATGCCATCACATTTTCCCTGTGATCTGTCTGGGCACATCTGTGGCAAATACAGTTCAGCATTTGGTCAGCCCACTTTTAACTGCTTTATCTTTGCTCCGGTCTGTGAGAGCAATGGTAGTGGCCTCTAGGCTACGAACAAGGTACAAACACAGAATACATATACAGAGATGGGCATTAATGCATTCTACTGTGAACGTAAAATTGGACTGTCTAATGAACAGCATTTCTAATTATTTCCATCCAATTGAAAAAAAAAGAAAGGATGTTTTACAGAGGATTTAGTTTTGTCAAATATGCATTTGAAGTCAAGATATCAATTAGAGTATTGTTTGTCTGCCTGCATTTCACATTCAATTCACTTAAAACACAGCTTGTTGGTCCTTCAGTTCAAGCAAATTGCATTTTGAGCCACTGGGCTTCTTTGCAGGAGAAAAAAAAATAGTTGGCCTATATGTTCCCTTGCCTTTTAACTAAGATTAGTGCAGTTCTGATGCAGTGCAGCCTTTTAAAATATGTATCAAAGCTGTTCAAATGCCAGCAGTGGGTATGTGGCAGGCAGGCAGGGGTGGCAGTAGCTTGGACGATTGGAGTTCTTCCAACTCGCAAGTCCTCAGCAAGCCACCCCCTGCTTGTTGTTGGCTTGCCCAGCCTTGCAATCAGTAGTTCTGCACATGGAATAAAAAGAGAAAGAGGAGGTGGGGGATGCAGCTAGGAACAGAAAGATAGATGGATAGATAGGGGAAGATAGAAGGATGAAGGCAGGAAGTGTTGTGTTTCTTTCTCTCCAAGTAAGGTCTGTCCTTTGATTACCCTGCTGCCCTGGTCACCTTTGCAGCCTTCTTTCTCCTTTCCCTGATCTTCCCCTCTCTGTCCATGGGGCTGTGCTTGCTGAGAAAGTCTTCATGAACTGATGGGCCTGATGCAGTAGAGGGGACTGCTCCAAAAGTCATTCCACTTTAACGGTTGTGTGTACAGGCTCTCTATGGGATAAAGCCCTGGGAAGAGGCAGGACTTTACACCATAGGGTAGGTCTTTATGAAGGGCCCTCCTGTGTGGCGGCCGCCGCTGAGGCTGTTAATTGGCAGCCTCTGAAGTGCCGTATATGTGCCCTTCTTAATCCTGGCCCAAGCAGACGCAGCAGGGAAAAGCAAACGTTTATCCAGCACTCAGACCCCTATCTCACTCTCTGGTCCTTCTACTTTGACTATTACGAGTACAGTACATAGGCACATGACTGTGCACACTTTTATTGAAAGCAAACCAAATTCATTTTATTTCTAAGAATGTATCTATTCACATATTCACATATGTGTTAGCATATTTTTGACTTCAAATAGTTACACAGACACATGAGACAATGTACAACAACCCACCTCTGCCTCCTGTTCATCTGTTCCCAACTGATGCACTACAGGAGAGAGAGAGGGGGGAAAAAAGCACATAAGCTTAGCTAAATACCCCAGTACGCCATTTCCTCCTCAGCTGTGTTTTCTCTTGTGCGTAAGTGCGAGGTAGCATTGTAGGATTAGCTGGTGTGGGTCTTAGTGATGTTTAGCAACTCCTAGAGTGAGCTGCTAAACATCAAGTGGTGGTCAAACACTGCTTTTGTCCCTGTGATTAACTTTTCAGATTTAACAAGAGGCAAACTTCAAAGAATTGTATCTGTTTTCTCAGTGTAAAAATGTAAAATGAATAAAATATAGTTCTCTGCTTTGATACCTCAATGTAAGACTGGATGTCTGCAAAATCTTACTCAGCATTTCATTTAACAACAGGTTTAATGTATGTTAGTTTCTTGTTCCAAAACACTTTTTGCAAATATTAACAAAAATCAAACACTAAAAGGACCTGAGTAGGGTAACCCAGGAGTAAAAGCATTTTTTTATTTTAGTTTATTTTTTTAACTGGAAGACAACAGTTTCAGCTAGTATTTATTAGATCAGAGAAAAGCATTCTCTTTTCTAATCCTAATGTTTGAACACTGGATATAATCCAATGGCTTCCTAACTGTCTCAAATTTAATTGGAACTTACTTAATTGGCTAATTTTGATTTGGTTTTGATTATGTTTATTGGGTATGAAGTGGATCTTTACTTATATATAAGATTTGCTTGCAATCTTTTCCTGGTAATTACAATTTTATTTAAAGAAATTCAAGCAGGATTTAAAGACCACTGGAAGCATTCAAAATGAAAAACGATAAACAAGAGTCACAAGTAAGCTCTCTCGCAAGTATTGGATTACTAGCAAGTCTTACAGCTATACATGTTGGTAAAGTGGTTAAAGGTAACAAAACACATTTTTGGGGAGTTATTTAAACAATTTATTGGAAGTTCAAGTTCATTACCTACAGGAGTTTTTCTTATCATGCAGCAAATGAGCTAATTGTGGGAGCAAGATGGAAAGAACGTAATATGGCTCACATTTTTTCCCCCTGTTTTTTAGGAACAGAACTCATACTCTACTTAGTTAAAATTAGGAATCAGTACAACTTGGATAATGAATCCTATTAAATATTATTATATTTAATATTATTAAATATATTATTATAAAATATTATTTCCAAAGTGTGAAAAATTTGAAAATGACACGAGACTTATGTGTTATGCATGTTTGTGCTTGTTTGAAAAAAAAACAAAACAACTTAAGACCACAAAAACAATTAAGTTGTCCATATGCATTACAATGAAAAGAAAAAAAAAAAAAGGTTTAAATTTTGCAGTAGCCTGCCATCACAGATTCAAATCTCTCACAATTTTTATTTAAATAATTGTCATTACATATCGTCTCTTAGAGCATGACAGGAGTAGGATTTCAAGAAAGTCACAGCTAAAGTAAAGTTTAAGTTTATAGCTTCAGTAAAAATAAATGGTGGTTACTCCTAGAGCAGTTTTTTGTTATGGCTAAATTAGGGGAAAAATGATTTGAAAAAGTTATGACTTGTGGGAAAAAAGTGTCTTTCTTCAAGCCTGAATCTGAGTTCTTGAAGTTGAAAACAGATGTTGAATGGCTTCCAACAACTACAACCTCTGCAACTTTATGTTTCAGCACACTCTTTCACTGTCAAAGTCTCTTCTACTTATGCTTTCTTCACTTTTTTTAACGGGATCAATATTATGTTTTTAATGGTTGTAGAAGTAAAATAAGTTTTATCTTACCACCTTCAAAGACAATAGCTTTGTGTATTAAAAAAAAAAATCAGTAAGTCGGCTTTGTTTTTGAAAATGTATCTGAAATAACCATCTAACTCTATTGCCTGCAGTACAGTGATTTGTGAATAAGCTGCCTTTCCCCTAAAGGGAAAACTTTTGCATTTGGATTGAAAGACTTAATATGACTTCCCTTCAAAAACAATAGTTATTCATATTCATATTTTACGCCCTGACATCAGGGTGACATTGGTTTCAAACATCAGAGCAGCTGATGTGTTGCAAAAAATAAGTAGGACAATGCAATTTTTAAGTCACAAACATTCAAAATTCCATTATATTTGTTGTAAATTAAAAGAAAATGCTAAAAGAATGCATCTCTGGTGCTGTTTGGCACAAACTCAGGGCGTGCTAGGGTAAAAACGGAAGATGAGCCGCAGAAACCAACTCATGACCTTATGCACTCAGCAGATTTTACGCATATGACAAATTGATTTACTTGCGCTACATCCCACTCCAGCCATTGCAACACATGATGCACACATGAAAGATCCACTGAAATTCAGCCATCATCACACATGGATGAAGCATATGAAGAGAGACAACTTGAGGAGTGGCTTCACCAAAACACATGAAACCTATTGTTAGCGTTGAGTTAGAAATTAGAAAGTGAAAAACACAAAGAGTAAAAATATGTTAAAATGTACAGAGAAGAAACGGTTATATGATGAGATAAGAAGAAAATTGAAGAAAAACAAAAAGGAGCAAAGAGAGGAAGAGTGGAGCTTTGGAGCAGATGAACAGCCCATAAGGTTGCCAGATGAGCTTCAGCTTAACCGCAATCCTCAGAAAGGAGACAAACATA